>NC_083466.1:15164014-15231514 GCF_030014155.1 Tachysurus vachellii | reverse complement strand
ACACACACACTCTTGCAAAATTCTTACACACACACTCGCACACTCACATACTCACACACACACTCACATACACACACATTTACACACACACACTCTCTCACTCACACACACTCTCTCACACACACACACACACACACACACACACACAGACACTCACACACTCACACTCACACACACACACACACACACACACACACAGACATACAGACACACACACATGCACACTCACACAGACACACTCACGCACACACTTTATTGCCAAGTATGTTTTCACATACAAGGAACACACACAGTATGTTTTCACATACGAGGAACACACACACACATTTACACACACACACTCATTCACACTCGCACACTTACTCACACTCGCACACTCACTCACACTCACTCACACTCACATACACACACTCACAGTTACACACTCACTCACTCACACTCGCACACACTCACACTTACACACACTCACACTCGCACACTTACTCACACTCACACTTACACACACACTCACACTCACACTTACACACACACACTCACACATTCACACTTACACACACACTCACACACACACTCACACTTACACACACACTCACACCTACACACACTTACACACACACATTTTGAATTTTCACGTTAAGTTCAGTATTTTACCAATACAATGCTATATCGCTACGAAACTTAGTATGGTTCATCAGCGACATGTTCTGAGCGCATCTGATCGGCTTGACCCCGGTATCGCTGCTTGCAGCTATATTTATTATTATTATTATTATTATTATTATTTCCTAGGAATATTATTCTGACCTTAGAGTGTCCCTAGGTATGTTATTCTGACCTTAGAGTGTCCTTAAGCATGTTATTCTGTCCCTAGAGTGTCCCTAGGTATGTTAATCTGACCTTTATGAATGTCCCTAGAGTGACCCTAAGCATGTTATTCTGAGCTTAGAGTGTCCCTAGTGTCCCTAAGCATGTTATACTGTCCCTAGAGTGTCCCCAGGTATATTATTCTGACCTTAGAGTGTCCCTAAGCATGTTATTCTGTCCCTAGAGTGTCCCCAGGTATATTATTCTGACCCTAGAGTGTCACAAGGTATGTTATTCTGACCTTAGAGTGTCCCTAGGCATGTTATTCTGACATTAGAGTGTCCCCAGGTATATTATTCTGACCCTAGAGTGTCTCAATGTATGTTATTCTGACCTTAGAGTCCATGTCCCTAGGTGGTATTATTATTATTATTATTATTATTATTATTATTATCAGACTAATTTGCTTTGTTGGTGCACATTTGTAGCCAAAAATATTTTAATGAATGAGCACTATTTTCTACTTCATTAACTAATATTAGTGACCTTTTCTCAGCATCCAGTATACAGAGCATTCAGAAACCAGTGCACTGTGCAAAATGTAGAGCCATCATGTCCTCTGTGAGCAACTCACAAACAGGCCCAATCACATCAGTAAGTGACTACAAAATCAAACTTTTAAAGAACTAATGTGTAAACAGATAAGACTTGAAGATTAATTCATTTTCTCTCTCTCTCTCTCTCTCTCTCTCTCTCTCTCTCTCTCTCTCTCTCTCTCTCTCTCTCTCTCTCTCTGTCTCTCTCTCATATTCATTCATTTTCTCTAGACATGGTCATGTGAGTTTTGCGGTAATCAGAATGCCCTCTCTCAGAGTGAGTTAAAAATGGGCCGTTCTCCTTTGTGGACCCCGCCAGGGAGAGACGTGCTCTATGTAGACGAGGAGATGGACACAGACTATGTAAACCTAGAGGACATGCTGGTAGTCTTCTGTGTGGACATTTCTGGTAGCATGAGTGTCACATCAGAGGTTACTCTTTTTTATAGTCTATAAGCTTTCTCATACGTCCATCCAATGTTTCTTGTGTCTTCTCTTCTTAGGAAACTGTTTTTTTGTCTCTTTCATCACCATTTTTGTTTGTTTCTTTCTTAATCTGTCACTCACTTAGGTGTCTCCTGGTAACAGCATGAGATCACCCACCTATGTATCACGATTGCAGGTGACCAGTGACTTTATTGCTATCCTTTCAATATAAAACTGTAAATGCTACCAGTATATCCATATATATCCAAGCATAAACTGTCTTCTTATTATTTTTGGAGAATTAAAGCTGAGGTTTAATTCTGGGGTTGGTTTTAGATTTGCCACATTTGAACTATTTGCAAATTGTTGATGCTTGCTTGGGTGATGTTGTTGTAAAGTGGGTAGTGTTGTAATCTCACAACTCTGGGGTGCCCAGTTTGATCCTGAGTTCAGTTATGTTTTCAGGTTCACACGATTTTCTGTGTCCTCAGGGTTCCTCTGGGTTGTCTGTTGCCACCCACCTTCAAAAACATGCAAGCAAGTGTTTTGGCAACAAAAATTTGCCCCTGTTTGTTTGAATGTGTGTATAATGGTCATCAATTGACTCTTTATGTTGTACTCATCTCTTGTGCCCTGTGATCCTGTGATAAGCTTCTGGCCCATTGTGACCTTGAGCAGGTTACTGAAGATGAAGGAATGGACAATTGACCATTTGTTTATTGTTTTTATAGGGTGTCCAAGAGGCGCTACAGTTGGCACTGTCCTCACTGCATAAATCATCACCACACCGTCGGGTAGCACTTGTCACTTTTAACGATGAGGTAAAGAAACAAATGAGAGAGAGAGAGAGAGAGAGAGAGAGAGAGAGAGAGAAATACTTCTGCATCATCTGTACTACCACACATCATAATATAATAACCTATTTGCCAGTCCTCATCTGGACTATTCCTTACCTCCTAACCCCATTCCATAGCACATAACATTTATTAACTACTCTGATATATACACCAGTATACCCTATTTCTTATCAGATCAATGTCATCAATGTTAACATAAGTGTAGTAGAAATCCCTGCAAATGTTTATCAATGAGAAGTCAGCACTGTGCGGGTTTGTGTTGTCAGGTGACAGTGTATGGGGATGGTACTGGAGTTCCTCTGTGTCTGCGGGACTGGGCTTTAGTAGACTATGATCATGTGAGAGAGCAAGGAGAAAAGTACACCACACCACACTGCATTGCTGAGACCCACCAGTGCCTCACACAAAGAATCAAAGAGTGAGTAGATGTCTATACATTTGTCATTGAGATATCGAGTTTTACTCATTCACCTTCTTACTCTTTCTACACCTGTCTCTCTCAGCCCATCAGAATGGTGTTATGCTTTAATGCATGTCAGAAATGATCTTTTAGCACATAATTAAAAAGAGAAACTAAAGAGAAGTTACATGTCTATCATTAATTCATTGGTTGTTGATGGAAAAATGATTGACAACAAAAAGAAAACTTTGTCCTGTTACTGAATAATGGTGCGTATCTACCATTACTTTGTGTGTGTGTGTGTATGTGTGTGTGTGTGTGTGTTAGTATGCAGTGTGTCAGTTAGCTCTCCTCAGTCTATAGCAATGAGGAGAAAAACACTTGAACAGACCTTTGATCAGCTGGCATGAGTAGATGTTCTGATAAATTTTAACATTTATTAAAATACCTTGTCATGTTATCAAACTATTAGGGTCAGGTTACTTGTGATGGTTGCAGCTCTGTTGGCATATGAAAGCCTCTGATGCCTGGCTAGATGTGATTTGATTTCAGAATGTCTTTTATTTACAGATATCTTTTAGTTGTTTTAACTGCTGCTGCATGTTCAGGGTTGATGATTTGAGGATTGTGTATATTGTAATTCTTTATTTTAAGAAGTACTCTCTTGAAAAAGAGTTATTCATAAAATATTTGGATAATTGTTGGCCTAGTTTTAAAAAAAAAAGGTTTCATTAAAATTATTTACGTGGTTCTACATACAGTAGAAACCTTTCTGGGTGCCTGTCTTTTTGGTGCTACATGGAAATTGTTTAATTTTTCAGCAAGATTTTTGTTTGTCAGTCTGCGGGGGAGGAAGTTGGTTGTACAGAAATATGGTTTCTGTTTCTTTTTCACTACTATGGTACTATAAATCCTCGCACCTTCTAATTTCTTGTCTGCTATACTCTATTGCTATTTTATATATATATATATATAAAACTGTTAGAACACCAGGGAACAAATGTCCTTGACACCATGTGCAATCAATACATAACAGAGGAGTTCAAATAAATGCATGTACAGCCACCAGCAGTGTCCTTAACTGTGAGAATGAGGGATGATTGCTTGTTTCCTGCATATTGACATGATCAGTCATTGTGAGATTCATGTTGTTGACATGTTATACTGTGGTCACTTCTGTCTACTTCTCTATCCACCTTTTTAAAAAAAAATATCTGGGTTATTTTGTGTTATTCCAGATTGAGGGAGCATGGAGCCACAGCACTAGGTCCTGCAGCACTCATCTCTGTTGCTATGGCCTCTCAGTTTGCAGGTTCAAAGGCGAGCTTTTAGTTTGTACTAATATTAACAATAATTTTGTGATATTAAAGGAAAAAATACTACCAAAAATTTCACTTAGGCCATATGTAGTCTGTGAAGCAAAGCATGTTTGGTATCTGAATTTAACTTCCTTTTGTATTACTTTGACAAAGAAAGACTCAGATAGTCTCAAAACTTATTTGTCTGTAAGTTATGTTACTGAAACAATGTGCCTTCTCAGGATTGTGATGAATTAAGAGTGCAATTTGCACAATGCTAAACTGATAATTAAACTTTCATTCTTCTTAGCATTGTAAACATTTCTTGGCTCATTGTCTAAATATGCTTTTTAATCTCCATTTTATTTCAAGTTGAACTATCTTTAATTTTTTATTCTTTCTTTATGTCATGTTCTATATATTTGCTTGTAGGTCATAATTTGCACAGATGGACGGGCCAACATCGGCCTGGGCCAGTTAGAACAAGAATGTGCAGATTCAGTATATTTCTACAACCAGTTAGCCAGTCAAGCAGCAGAAAGAGGGTGAGTCACAAACCTCTTCTGTAATCAGAATTTCCGATTATTAGGTACAAGTATAAATGTGCTAAAATTGGCCCAGCCAGTGCATTTAAATTTTTTTTTTTTAAATTATAAATATTAATAGTAGTCTAGACATTAACTAAATGTGGTTTTCACTGTGGTTTTCTGCAGAGTGATTGTGTCAGTGATGACATTTGAGGAAGAGGATTGCAGCCTTGCTGAAGTGGGAAAATTAGCTGACCACACAGGAGGCAGGGTGAGTGAGCAAAACACCACATATAGCACATGCCATTTATAAATATCCTCTGTATCTAATTTTAAAATTTCCATCAATCAAAAAATCATAAGTGAGTGCTGGTGTGCATAATATTCATTCATTTATTTATTTATTTATTTTTTATGAATGAGGTTTTATACAACAATTAAATGATTTATGTTACTAAATATAATCACCTCCGTTAGTGGACCAGAACTAATTGTTGCATAAATTCCTATATCACAATATTACACTATAATCTAAATATAAAAATAAATGGATTACCAATAATGTTTTATTTTATTTATTCACCAAAAGTTGTGAATTTTACATACGGTAGTGAGTAGGAGACAATTGAGAAGGAGACAATTATTTTGGAAATGAAAAAGTAATAATTGTGAAGCATGAGCCTGGTGTTTGTTTGACTGACCTTTCACGGTTTTATAACCAGACTGCATCTACAATCTGCACCATTTTCAAGAAGAAGGATGAAATAAAGGCTGTAGATACAGTGAAAGGGTTCACGAAAATCATTGCTATTGTATTTCAGGTGCATTAGGGACAAAAAACTTACTTACAATTGTAAATAATTTTTTTAAATGAATATTTTTACATTATTTCCTATGGGAAATATTTCCCTATGGGAAATTATTCCAATTTGTTCAATACGAACAAATTGCATGACGAACAGACTCTTGGAACAAATTAAATCCATAAACTGAGGTTCTGTATTTAACTACTGCTGCTTTAAACTATAACTGACATTTCCTAAGTACAACCTTTTGATTATTGTTAAGGTTCTTCAAACAGGATATAAATCAGGACAGTGCATCTTACAGTTGCATATGTGCACTATTTTCTGTCTCCAGATCAACAGAGTCAACATTTGTACAGTTGGATCAGAAATCCAGACTGCACTGGCTGACAATGTCTTAGCCACTAATGTTGAAGCCACCCTGCTTGCACCTAAGGGCGTGTGAGTATCAGTTCATTCTATAAGGATCTTCTAATTTGCAAGTTGGATCAAACACTTTATTTGTGTTTTGATAAGAAAGAATTCTAATAAGCCTGGATACAACACATTATATCTGACTATTCATGAAATTAGCAGTTGTTAAGGGTGAGGAATTGAAACTTAAACTAACCTGCATTCAAGATGATGATTATTTTTACTTAATAATCGAATAATAGTAGAGTTTTCTATACTGTATTTTTTCTGTTTCTGGTACACTTTCTATAGGGCGCTTCCACCTGAATTAATCATTTTTTGGTCTTGCAGGTATTACCCTTTTGAGGAGGACAACCATAGGCTGGTTAGAGAGATTGGAAATGTTACAAGTGAAGTGGAGATCACTTTCCAGTTTGCTGTCAAACCAGACAGAGTTGAGGGTAAGTGAAGAGAAAATTCACAAAAGATTTCACAGAATGCTTAAAAAGTTGGATTGCCATCCTATAAACTGGTTATTTCAAATTGTATTTATTTGTTTGTTTGCTTGTTTTACTTTTTACAGCAATCTAGCAGATTTGTTTACTCTTGTCATAAATTTGACTTTGTTTGCTCTTGTCATAAATTTTACTTATATTTAATTAATTTTCACTTCATTAAGCCTTGCTGGAGTATAAAATAAAATATGAAATGCACCTATGTTTGCAGGTTTTCAGAGAAGAGACAGAGTTCCTTTCCAGCTTCAGCTGTCTTTTAAAACTCGAGATTTAAAAAAAGTCACCAGAGTCATCACTCAGCAGAAGCGTGTGACCACCAGCAGGTAGCTCTGCATACAAACATGCACAAAAAATTGTGAAAATTGAATCCAGTTTAGCAAGAATTCACATAGTTTCTTTATCTATAGCTGGGTGTGGGCAGGGAGCCTGAACATGGCTGTTTTGGGTGTTCACTGTGCCCAGCTATGTGCCCGCCTCACCATGGAGGGCAGGATCCAGGAAGCTCAAAGTCAACTCAAAGCCCAGCAGGACCTCCTCAGAGACATCAGGTATGTTTGTGTGGCGGGTTGTGCTGAAATGGCGCATTTACATTTACATTTACAGCATTTGCCAGACTCCATTATCCATAGTGACGTACAAAAGTGCTTACAGTAAGTCTCTTTCATTGGATACATTAACTCTGGTTCAAGAGCCTTTAAGCCTGTGCTTAATACTAATAAACAAATTTTATTGCAGTCTTAAATTTTAATTGGTATCACTGTATGTATAAGTTAGTGTGTTTTAACTTGATTGTACACTTTTAACCCTTATTTAATGTGTCAAACAGTGAACAGAAGCCAAGTCCTAAAGAAGAGAGTATCTATGGAAATTGGATCAGTACCATGAGTATGATCTGTGAAGACCTGAACCCTGATACAAAGGTCAGAACAAAGTTCTTCTCAAACAGTTAAACATATTTATATTTTATAAGTACAAAGATTTTTATTGTTGTTCCTCTCTATAGCTTGTATGCACTTGGATGAAATGTTGTTTATCCAGGACTTTAGTGCAATATATAACTGTACATTTACATTTACAGCATTTGGCAGATGCCCTTATCCAGAGCAATGTATAAAAATGCCTTTAAGTCTCCATCATTAAATACATTACCTCTGGTTCATTAGGTTACAGACTTAAGATACCATGAGCTAAAATCACTCTTCATTTTTTTTTAATTACACACATACAACAAACTGGGAAGAAAGTGCTAGTTGAAGTGTTTCATGAGTAAGTAGGTCTTTAACCGCCGTTTGAAAATAGCCAGTGACTCAGCTGTCTGGACCCCTAGGGGAAGTTCATTCCAACACCATGGTGCCAGAACAGAAAAGAGTCTTGTTGTATATTTACCTCCTACCCTGAGAGATGGTGGGACCAGTTGAGCAGTGCTTTTAGCTTTGAGGGTGTGAGGTGCAGTGCAAGGAGTGATAAGAGCTTTGAGGTAAGAGGAAACTGGTCCATTTTTGGATTTTTAGGCAAGCATCAGTGTTTTGAATCTAAAGCATGCAGCTACTGGAAGCCAGCGGAGGGATCATAGCAGCAGGATGGCATGTGTGAACTTAGGCAGGTTGAAAACAAGTCAACTGCATTCTGCATTCTGGATCATTTGCAGAGGACGAATAGCATTCATAGGTAGACCTGTCAGCAGAGAGTTACAATAGTCCAGTCTTGAGATGACAAGAGACTGAACAAGTACCTGAGCAGCCTGTGTGGACAAAAATGGAAAAGGACAGTTGAGTGTCCATGGTTACCCCAAGGTTGCAAGCTGTGACTGAAGGGGAGATCAGATCATTATGAAGGGGTATTGCAAGATCATGACCAGGGAATGAATCATCTAGGATGATCAGCAGTTCAGTTTTGCTACGATTGAGCTTCAACTGACAATCATCCACAATGATATGTCTGCCAGACATGCTGAGATCCGAACAGAGGCTGTGGTATCTGAGTGACGTGAAGTGACGAAAGTGACGTGACATACGGCTAAGTATGGTAACCCATACTCAGAATTTGTTCTCTGCGTTTAACCCATCCAAAGTGCGCACACACAGCAGTGAACACACACACCGTGAACACACACCCGGAGCAGTGGGCAGCCATTTATGCTGCGGCGCCCGGGGAGCGGTGGGGGGTGGGGGGTCTTTGCCTTGCTCAAGGGCACCTCAGTCGTGGCCGGCCAGAGACTTGAACCCACAACCTTAGGGTTAGGAGTCAGACTCTCTAACCATTAGGCCACGACTTCCCTTATTGAGGGTGGGAAAGAGAAGATAAGTTGTGTATCATCGGTATAGCAGTTGTAAAAGAACCTGTGTGAGGAAATAACTTTACCAAGAGAGTGAGTATTCAGGAAGAAAAGAAGAGGACCATGTATTAAGCCCTGTGGGACACCAGTGGAGAGTCTGCTTGGAGCAGCTGTAGAACTGCTAGAACTGGTCTAGCAGCATGTAGTTTCTCAGAGACATCCAAAAGGGTTGTCTCTGTTGAATGTGCTGCTGTAAAGCCAGACTGGTTGGGATCCTGGAGGTTGATTATATACAACGCGTTCAAGAATTTTTAAAAGAAAAGAGAGAAGTGATACCTGTAGTCTGTAGTTACTGATGTCTAATGGATCCAGAGCAGGTTTCTTCAGGATGGGAATAACCCTTGCTCTCTTGAAGGTAGTTGGTACATGACAGGTTGTTATGGATCCATTGATAATAGTGGTAATGAAGGGCAGAAGGTCTTGAGAGATGTTCTGGAGCATAGTGGAAGTGAGTGGATTCAAAAGGCAGGTGGTAGGTTTGCAAGACCCCATGAGTTGTAAAATCTCTTCTGCTGCTATGGTTGAGAAATGCGGCAACGAAGGGGAGTAGGGTAATCCTGACTGAAATGTAGGTGCAGTCAGGGCAGATGCGAAGGTCCTGCAGATTTTCTCAATCTTCTCATGGTAAAAAGAAACAAAGTCTTCTGCAGTCAAGGAACGATGAAGCAGGTGGAGCTGGGGGGTTGAGTAGAGAAGAGATGATGTTGTGGCGTTTATGAGGGTCTTGTGCGAAGCTTTAGGATTTTCCTTGTAGAAGGAGGTCTTGGCCATGCGTGTAAGATAAAAGTCTGCAAATCTGCATCAAGTTGTGATTTCTTACACTTTCTCACAAGACTACATAAAGTGCAAACTATTCAGTAGTGTAGCTCAAGTGTGCATGCGTAAGTGTATAAGCAGCTTGATCAATCATTATTTTAACAAATCATCCAACAACCTTTTTAAATGTCATTTTACTACTGAACTTAAATTCAAATAAATAAAAAAAAAATCCATTAATTCGTGTCTTTGATTTCCACTGTGACACCAGATGTTTGTCTGTGTTGATATGCTCATGCACAGGAGATGAAAATCTTTTGGTGCATTGCTATCAGGTCATGGGATGTGGTTGCTCAGTGGTTAAGGTGTTAGACTACTGGTCAGAAGGTCATGGTTTTGAACCCCAGGTCCACCATGCTGCCATTGCTGGGCAATTGCTCAATTAAATTAATTGAAATCACTCTAGATAAGGGTGTCTGCTAAATGCCATAAATGTCATGGTGGTGGTGATAGTGAAATTTCCCCTTCTTTACTTTCTTCAGGCCAACAGAAGCAGCACCACCATTTGTGCCACACAAAGACTTTCCACCGTATGTTCTGGAAGGTTAAGTACTTCTCTCTCTATCTTTCTTTCATGCTCACTGCTGTTTGGCTCAGCAGATTTTCTTTTTTGCAGGGTTTGTCAGATGAGGCAGCAGAAGTGGTGTATCAGATGAAGAGGGTGACAAGTGTGGGCCAGAGGCAGGAGAAAGCAGCTATATTAGAAAGTTGAAAAGAAGGTGGATTTATTGTCAGAACAGTAGTAAGTAACATGATTAACAACAGACCAGAAAACAGTCTGATGTCTTTGTGTATCAATAATGGAATATTTTATCTTGTATACTGCAAGAGGTGGCAATCTCTGTTAAGACCATTTACTAAATTATGGAGACTACATACAACCATATATATATATCTATAGGTCCTAATTGAATGCATTGTTTTAATGTATTTATTATTATTATTATTATTATTATTATTATTAGTAGTAGTAGTAGTAGTAGTAGTAGTAGTGTATACAATGTTTTTCTCGTTACACTGTTTGGACTAGGACATAATTCAGACATTGCCTCATTGTCTCATTCTTTTATTAATGAGATCGTTAAAAGGTCTGTCAGTTTTGGGCAAAATTTGGGCTTTCAAAGCAGTTAGTATTTCATTAAGAAATGTTCCTTTTAATTCTTAAAAAAAGTCAGATTTCAATAAATATTCATTCACTGACTGATCTGGATTTTGCTGCAGGGGACTAATAATGAATGTAAAATGATACAAAAATTATTTGTGTATATAAAATACTTTAATAAACTATTTTGATTATCTGGCTTCAAAAACCTCAGATTTTCAGTGTGTCAAAGCTTTTAAAAGCTAATTAGATTTAAGAACATGGAATCTATCCTTGTTACATGGATCTGTCTATCCATGTTATATGGTTGGGGGGGGGGGGCAGTCGGCGCTTCTTTGTGAGATAGACCACAGACTCTGTACTACATTTAACAATTATTTATTTAACACTAAATATAAAATTTAAATAACACATAATAATAAATGAGTGCAAAACAACATTCAAAATTTTGCGGACACGCATTTTATCAACTGGCTAGTTATCCTCCAGACAGTGACGGACCACGTCTGTCTCTCATTTCGGCCGTGTGGCGCGCGTGCCCGCTCGCAGTGTGAAGCGCGTCCGCGCTATTCTCCGAGATGCACTTGACGGCCTTTTGTGCAGCGGAATTTTTTTTGGGCGACTTAGTTAAGGCGGTAGGGTTTCCCAGCTTAGGCGGGCCGCAACGTGCTGCGGGAAACCATGTGGTATATGAATAAACCAAGCCAAAGGAAGGCGTCCAGTAACGATTACTGTTTCGTGTATTATGTGCAATGCTACTTGCTAAGTTCTGAGTGGGGATGAAGTACATTTGAAATTTGAATCTAATCTTGGGAATGGAGCCATTGTTTATATTCCTACTACCAGGCCATGTGTCCTTCTAACTATGCACGCACACAAAACCGCTAATACACGAATGTATTCACAACCTGAGCAGCTACAATATTTGTTTTGTGTGTATGTGAAAGTGGAATGCTGGTCATAATTCTTCCAGAATGTTTTTGACTGCAGGAAAGTCTGCAACACTGCAACCATCTTCTTTTCTTGCTGATTTTCCCATATGTCTTCTCTGCTTGTGCCTCCATGGTTTATAAGCAGAATTAGTCCAAAGGACAGGAAGAATGCTTCCTCAGTCAACCAGCAGTCAAACTATACAATATAAGAGCTATTGGTATATTAATGTTTTCGATACATCTTGGATTTATCTTTTTATTAAAGAAATAATTCAAAAAATACAATACAATGGTTTTGATAATTAACTGTCTTCCCAGGTGACTTCTCATTGGTGGTCTAAATAGAGATGAAAGCAGCAGCCTGAATGAGGAAAAAACAAACACACACATTTACACACTAATGCTTTGCATCACATACAGTAGCATAATCTCAAACCTATCACCTTATAAACAGTTTGTTTTGGTGCCATGGTGGTCACACTATGACATTTGGATACCACTTACAGAGATGTTCTCACTTCCAATGCAATCAATCTCTACTTGCACTACTTAGACTAGATTTTAACAAAGATCATATCAGAACATTTCTGAGATATTCAGGCTCAGTACATCATATATGTATTTACTGAAATGGACAAGCAGTGACTAAAAAACACTGACAAAATTGTAACTGTGTTCATGTTAAAGCAGGTGCAAAGAACAGGATTAATCCTAGAGGTTGCTTAGTAAATAGTATAGATTCACTAGCTGACTGATTGCACATGCTTTTTTACACTTCAAACAATTTATGGTTAGGTTATGGTTTTAGTGTTTTTTTTATTACCTTGCACTTTTGTAAAAAAAAAAAAAAAAAAATCAATCTTAAAGTCAAAATAAAAATTGTATCAAGGTGCATCACTGCCGTTTGGTAAAACAACTACAATCATCAGTGCATTTTAGGAGCACGCGTTAGTGTTTAGATGAAATATGGCCTTGAATTTTCCATTTAAAAATGAAGCACAGAATATGGCCTTGAACTATCAGAGTTAAGTGATAAACCTGGTAATGGATACAGAGATTTTGGTCCTTATAGTACATACTGTACACTGTGGCATATATTACACCAAGTCTATTATTAGCACAGGTGGTGTTCTTGATAGGGTATCGTCTATCTGACTTAACTGCATAATAATACTTTCTGTATAATCTGACCTGCATTTCATCTTCCACTATGAAAAAAAGTATCAAGGTTCATGTAACTTTTCCTGGGCTCCGGATCATCAGCTGATTGCCAGTTTGGATCCTGACCAGTGCAACGGACATGGCTGACTGAAGAGTCCTGGACAATAAGTGGTAAAATACTGTGTTACAGCACACATTACGGTTTTACATTTACGTTCCTATCAATCCTTATTGTAGCTACATAGTCTAAAATAATTGCAATGACAATTCCTTTTGATTAGTATGTAAACTAAAAAAAATTTCTCAGCTCTCACAGGATCAAAGCCACAATGAGTGTAGGAGGCAACTTCTTGTTGGGAGCAGCGCCTGTTTGAATCCAAGGAGACTGGCATATAGCACTGATACTCTGCAACAAAACAAACACAAAACAGTGACTTCTGACAAATGTTAAGGGTCCATTAAATCAACAGAAATCATGTGCATGAAGCACGACAAATAACACTTACTATTAAACATAAGGTTAAACACCATATATGAAGAATTTTACATACAAAACTAAATGCACTGCCGTGTGCAATAATCACTTGCATTTTGATAACAAGCAGTATATGCAAGGCATTGTGGGACTTGCTGGTTATAGTGCCTGCTTGGGGAACTAAAGACATAAAGGAAAGCCATGTTCTGAAAATGTTAATATTCATAACTAAATATTATAAATAAATGTATAAATTTGTTACTGTAATTTTTACATTCTTTGTGCTTTATACTACACTCATTATTAGAGACTAGACAGATGAGGCAAGCACAATTTGTGTACAATATATAATAGAATTATATTGACTGATAATATAATATATGTCATCGTAATTTATATTTCCTAGAAATCTATATTTTGGGGAAAAAGTTGGATAGATAAAGTGATAAAAATAGAGGTTAGACAAATATTTGTAACCTATTAATACTCAACACTGAAATTGTGAAACACTGGACTGGGCTACATCAAATATTGCATGCAAGCATATGTCATACTAATGCCCAATACTATTGTATTTGCTACAGCAGCATGCAACTGGGCTGCTTATTAGTCTTAGGGTAATTAAACTATTAACTATTCATTACCTGGTGCATCAGGTCTGCATTGTGAGTAATGAGGTAAGAAGGCACCTAAATTCCAATCAGGCACTGCACAACGTAAGCCCTGTTGCATTCGAATGGATGGATGTGCCCACGGAAAATCTGTCTGGAAGTGACAGAACTCAGGGCGTGGATCACCATGAGCTGTTACAAATGCCTGGGAGGTTTGGGGTGTTGTGTCAGACCACTTCCCCTGCTGAGAGTACAGGTGATAAGGAGTTCCTTGATGCTCAACAAAATCTGTGCCTGAACAGATAGAGACAAATCATACATAAATATATTTTTCTTTTATATAAATAAAAGAATGAATTATAGTTTGTCCTGCCCATATACTGACCAACCACAGCAGAGTTCTCAGGTGAATTCCGCATAGGATAATGGGAACGTCTTGACTGGTCCGACACTTCTGGCCCAGCGGCAAGCTTGGCCTTGTTGGAAGGCGTCAGTCGCTTTAGCTTCACCAGAAGCTCTGGGTTAGCCCGTTTGAAGTTGGGGTTGGAAAAGTGATGCATGGTGCTGACTTGCTTCCCTGAGACCTCATAGGCTGGTTGCACTTTTCTGAAGCCGTACAGGTTTAGCTGACGAACAAAACTAATGAAGTCTTTCGTTTCGAAGTACTTGTTCATCCGCTTGTTGGATGTAGATAGCACTTCAGCTTTGAAGGCCTCCTGACAGATCAGTATTCCTTCCCCACTGTCATCCCAGCAGATTGAGCAAATCTGAGGATCATTCACCAAATGCCACAACTTTCTGGGAAAGTTTCTGCGGTTGATCCGGACGGAGAGAAGTATTTCATTGACTTCCATGCCACCTAAATGATTTGTAATCAACAGATAAGAGCTCAGTGTTATTGAACTATACATGTTTATCCATCTAGACAATTGCTAACTAGATTGTGACAATTTATCTCTAGCACTAACTAGTTAACAAGGCAGCTATCTAACACAATCATCCATCTTTTTTATCAAATGATCGGATAAATAAATTAATAAGTAAATAAATAAATAATGATTAAGGAGTCAAAAAATGACCATCAACAACAAGCTAGCAACAGCTGTGCAGAGTTGGCTGGACTCATGAGTGAAAAAGAAATAAAACAATTTAAAAATGGTCTGTACGAATAGCCTACATGACTTACACGATCAGATTATTTCTGATATACGACTAGATCATATACAAATATCTGGAATCTCAGCTCCTTCTGGAGAATCCTCATTTTCATCCATGATCAGAAGTATTTAAACTATTTGTAAAAACTTAAGCATGCTTGGACCTTGAGTGTTAAAATTCAAAACTAAAGCAGACGTCTGGTTATTCTAGAACGTTCTTGGAAAACACATGAATATACAATAAGTGCGGGCTTGGATCTATCCAACCAGAGTAAAACAAGTGACTGCGACTTCATTCAATCACAAAATAAAATCCTGCTGTTTAATAAATTGTAGGTCAACGTAAAAAAGATGCTATTTGAGAATATTTTGTTTTGAGATTTCAGATCCCCTCCAATTAAAAAAGGCTATAAAACATTAAGGGACTACAACAGCAAGTCAATTAATGTATATCAATCCCCAAATTTAAGTTTGGAAAGGCTTCTGATCACTGGAATGGCATCATTACCACAAATCCTCAAAAAGGGAATGCAGGATTTTTGCTGGTGGCATCCACAGACAGTTCCTTACTTTTTATCTGTTACACGAGGAGAACTAAACAGGGACGCAGAAGGTCAACAACAAAGCAGCAGAAATGCTATCTGCTCTTAGGTGTGAGGAGGAACAGGAGGAGCACTGCCAGAGTCCAACAACAGGATACTGGTGTGCAAGATTCTCATCAAACTGTCAAATTAAACTTTTTACTTTATGATTTTGTGATTAGTGCAGTATTAAGTAAAGATTTTCAACTTGTAAATTTGGTTTATCAAGATCACACACTGGATCTTGATAAACCAAGAATTTAAGAATTAAGAATCATTTCTTCAAACCAAGAATCATTTAAGAATTAAGAATTAAGAATTAAGAGATAAGAATTAAAGTTTGAGGGTTCTTTAAGTTAAATCCTGCGTTAATGTGAGCGCGCTTCCTATTGGCTACTCTATTGGTGGCACTATGACATGCTGAGTTGAATTATCTGCAGTAGAGCAAAAGAAAATGAGTCGCATATCTTGTAGCTCCACAATAAAAGTTAAAATATATTAAGCTCATAGCAAATTCTAGACACAGTATGAAATGGACAGACAGAGACAACTCATACATTAATGAAAAAAAGTAATAGAAGTACAGATGAATGCCAAGGCAACAAAGTTATCTAGTTGGCACTTTTTTCTCTTGGTCTGTTTCATTTATTCCATACTTGATGCAAAACTGACCTTTCCTAAATGGACGGTTTTCTGAGTACTAGAGCTAGCTCAGCTACTACAGTTGTGGGGTAGTGGGTAGTGTTTTCACAGTATAGATCCAAAGAACACTCCCCCTTGCATGCCAAAAAATAGATGGGTTATGCTAATAAATTGCACATAGTTATGAATGTATGTGATGGGCTGGCATCCCAATCAAAGCACCCAGTTTTATTTTGACAGGCTCTGGAGCCACCTTGAAACTGACCAGGGTAAAAGTAGTTACTAAAAGATAAATGAATGTATAAATGAAAGAATTAATTATAGTTTGTTCTGTCCATATACTGACCGACCACAGCAGCGTTCTCAGGTGAATTCTGCATCGGATAATTTGAACGTCTTGACTGGTCCGACACTTCTGGCCCAGCGGCAAGCTTGGCCTTGTTGGAAGGCGTCAGTCGCTTTAGCTTCACCAGAAGCTCTGGGTTATCCCGTTTGAAGTTGGGGTTGGAAAAGTGATGCATGGTGCTGACTTGCTTCCCTGAGATCTCATAGTCTGGTTGCACTTTTCTGAAGCCGTACAGGTTTAGCTGACGAACAAAACTGATGAAGTCTTTCGTTTCGAAGTACTTGTTCATCCGCTTGTTGGATGTAGATAGCACTTCAGCTTTGAAGGCCTCCTGACAGATCAGTATTCCTTCCCCACTGTCATCCCAGCAGATTGAGCAAATCTGAGGATCATTCACCAAATGCCACAACTTGCTGGGAAAGTTTCTGCGGTCGACGTCCATCCTAGCTAAATGATTTGTAATCAACAGATAAGAGCTCAGTGTTATTGAACTATAAATGTTTATCCATATAATGTTATCCATATATTGATAACTAGATTGTGACAGTTGATCTCTAGCGCTAACTAGTAAACAAGGCAGCTATCTAACACATCTATCTTCATTAATAAATGATTTGTTAAATGAATAACTAACTAACAAGAAAGAAAGAAAGAAAGAAAGAACGAAAGAAAGAAAGAAAGAAAGAAAAGTTCCCATTAACAACAGCTATCCAGAATTATCTCGCCTCCTGAGTGTAAAATAATTTAAAAGGTCTATACGAAAAGCCTATATGACTTACACGATCAGATTATTTCTGATATATGATTATATCCTACAAAAATACCTGATATTATCTCGGCTCCTTCTGGAGATTCCTCGTTTCCACCTTTGATCAGAAGTGTTTAAACTATTTGGAAACACTTAAGCACGCGCGGACCTCGAGCGTGTAAATACAAACATAAACAAGTGGAGGCGCCGTAATTCTAGAACGTTCGCGTCAAATTCGTGAATATTTAATAAGTGCGCGCATGGATCTGTCCAATCAGAGTAAAACACGCAACTGCGTCACACCAAAAAATGCAATTAAAACAATATAGCTGCAAACAGCGATACCGGGGTCAAGCCGATCAGATGCGCTCAGAACATGTCGCTGACGAACCATACCAAGTTTCGTAACGATATGGCATTCGTAAAATACTGAACTTAACGTGAAAATTGTGTGAGTGTGTGTGTAAGTGTGAGTGTGTGTGTGAGTATAAGTGTGTGTGTGAGTATGTGAGTGTGTGTGCGAGTGTGAGTAAATGGGTGTGTGTAAGTGTGAGTGTGTGTGTATGTGTTTGTGTAAATGTGTGTGTGTGTAAGTGTGTGTGTGTGTGTAAATGTGTATGTAAATGTGTGTGTGTTCCTCGTATGTGAAAACATACTTGGCAATAAAGACCTCTGATTCTGATTCTGTTGATGCAAGAATTTTGTCTCTAGGCCTTACGAGTCAGCACAGAATTCGATATTTGGACTGTTGGTAGCGCTAGAGGGTTTGAGCTAGACACACCAAAGTTGCTATAGTAACTTCTAAGACTGGCCTCTACATGTGTGCCAAATTACATAACTTTCCTACGTACGGTTCTATGGGCTGCCATTGACTTCAATGCCGGAAGAAAAAGAACACTAATAAGAACACGAAGAACAATAACAATAGGTGTCTACGCCCCTTCGGGGCTTGACCCCTAATTAAGGGAACACAACAGCAGGTCAATTAAAGTAAATCGATCCCCAAATTAAAGATACGACCCATAAGTGATTGTGAATCACCTTTACCTGCTTAAGTGAAAATGAAAATGACTACAGGTGCACTGGAAAGGCAACAACACCATAAATCCTCAAAAAGGGAATGCAGGTTATTTGCTGCTGGTATCCACAGACAGTTCAATATGTCAACTTAAACTTTTAAGAATTAAAGTTCGAGGGTTGTTTAAGTTAAATCCTGCGCTAATGTGCGCGCACTTCCTATTGGCTGCGCTAACTATATGATCTCTCCATGTGCGCCATTTTCCAGTGATGGAAAGCCGAACTTCTGTGCTGCATATGGTTGTTCAAACGAAATAATAATAATGATAATAATAATAATAATTAAAGCAGCATTTCCCTGGTTCAAGCGTTTAAGGCCTTTAGGGAGTTTAAGGCCTTAAAGGATTTTCAAATACACAAAGTGACCCGCAAGTTACAGAGGGTGGCACCCGCTCCTAACCTAGTGTCTCTAATACAGAAAAGCTTACCAATGTGTTGCACAATATACTGTATGTCATGTGAAATACTCACCTGTCCAGTTTTCCCCAAAATAAACAAAGTCATATCGGTACATACTTAAAGGCAATAAAGACCTTTCTGATTCTGATTCTGATTCTGATTCTGAGACTTTGCGTTACGAGTCAGCACAAAATTGGGTTTTTGGACTGTTGGTTTAGGAGCTATGAGCACAAACGCGTTGAGGGGCGCTGAAGCGCCCCAGATTGGTCGATTCCGCTGAGTTTTTGGCCCTGAGTAACTGTGACCAGTACTACCATTTGACCAAGTTTGAGCTCTCTAGGCCTTACGGTTTGGGCTGCACGATCGTTTCTAGGGTGGAATAAAAATAATAATAATAATAATAATAATAATAATAATAATAATAATGATAATTAAAGCTGCAAGCAGCATTTCCCGGGTTCAAGCGCTTAAGGCCTTTAGGGAGTTTAAGGCCTTAAAGGATTTTCACATACACAAAGTGACCCGCAAGTTACAGAGGGTGCCACAATATATGTCATGTCATGCTACATATGTCATGCTACAGAGGGTGCCACAATATATGTCATGTGAAGTACTCACCTGTCCAGTTTTCCCTAAAATAAACAGTCATATCCATAAAGCGAAGAAACACAAGCATCCAGATGCAGAACGAGTGACCCGCAAGTCACATACACAAAGTGAGCGAATTCTTAAGATTCTGATTCTGAGACTTTGCCTTACGAGTCAGCACAAAATTGTATTTTTGGACTGTTGGTGGCGCTAGAGGGCTTTTTTTTTTTAAAAAGGGCTGTTTTTAGTGATTTTTTCCGTTATAGCGCCACCAAGTGGCCAAGTGGCGGTTTTTGAACTGTGACCTCAGTTTGACCTCTTTCACATGTGTCCCAAGTTTGGTGTTGATAGCTCATTTAGTTCTTGAGTTATTGACATTTTAGTAAAACTGGCTGGACTCTGTAAAACAGACAGAGTTGAGGGTGAGTGAAGAGAAAATATTATTTCAAGTATAAACAGATTTCACAGAATGCTTAAAAAGTTGGATTGCCATCCTATAAACTGGTTATTTCAAATTGTATTTATTTGTTTGTTTGCTTGTTTTACTTTTTACAGCAATCTAGCAGATTTGTTTACTCTTGTCATAAATTTGACTTTGTTTGCTCTTGTCATAAATTTTACTTATATTTAATTAATTTTCACTTCATTAAGCCTTGCTGGAGTATAAAATAAAATATGAAATGCACCTATGTTTGCAGGTTTTCAGAGAAGAGACAGAGTTCCTTTCCAGCTTCAGCTGTCTTTTAAAACTCGAGATTTAAAAAAGTCACCAGAGTCATCACTCAGCAGAAGCGTGTGACCACTAGCAGGTAGCTCTGCATACAAACATGCACAAAAATTGTGAAAATTGAATCCAGTTTAGCAAGAATTCACATAGTTTCTTTATCTATAGCTGGGTGTGGGCAGGGAGCCTGAACATGGCTGTTTTGGGTGCTCACTGTGCCCAGCTATGTGCCCGCCTCACCATGGAGGGCAGGATCCAGGAAGCTCAAAGTCAACTCAAAGCCCAGCAGGACCTCCTCAGAGACATCAGGTATGTTTGTGTGGCGGGTTGTGCTGAAATGGCGCATTTACATTTACAGCATTTGCCAGACTCCCTTATCCATAGTGACGTACAAAAGTGCTTACAGTAAGTCTCTTTCATTGGATACATTAACTCTGGTTCACTAGGTTACATACTTAAGAGACCATGAGCCTTTAAGCCTGTGCTTAATACTAATGAACAAATTTTATTGCAGTCTTAAATTTTAATTGGTATCACTGTATGTATAAGTTAGTGTGTTTTAACTTGATTGTACACTTTTAACCCTTATTTAATGTGTCAAACAGTGAACAGAAGCCAAGTCCTAAAGAAGAGAGTATCTATGGAAATTGGATCAGTACCATGAGTATGATCTGTGAAGACCTGAACCCTGATACAAAGGTCAGAACAAAGTTCTTCTCAAACAGTTAAACATATTTATATTTTATAAGTACAAAGATTTTTATTGTTGTTCCTCTCTATAGCTTGTATGCACTTGGATGAAATGTTGTTTATCCAGGACTTTAGTGCAATATATAACTGTACATTTACATTTACAGCATTTGGCAGATGCCCTTATCCAGAGCAATGTATAAAAATGCCTTTAAGTCTCCATCATTAAATACATTACCTCTGGTTCATTAGGTTACAGACTTAAGATACCATGAGCTAAAATCACTCTTCATTTTTTTTTATTACACACATACAACAAACAGGGAAGAAAGTGCTAGTTGAATTGTATATATATATATATATATATATATATATATATATATATATATATATATATATATATATATATATATATATAGGTCCTAATTGAATGCATTGTTTTAATGTGTTTATTATTATTTATGTATTTATTTATGTATTTATTATTATTATTAGTTAGTATTTCATTAAGAAATGTTCCTTTTAATTCTTAAAAAAGTCATATTTCAATAAATATTCATTCACTGACTGATCTGGATTTTGCTGCAGGGGACTAATAATGAATGTAAAATGATACAAAAATTATTTGTGTATATAAAATATTTTAATAAACTATTTTGATTATCTGGCTTCAAAAACCTCAGATTTTCAGTGTGTCAAAGCTTTTAAAAGCTAATTAGATTTAAGAACATGGAATCTATCCTTGTTACATGGATCTGTCTATCCATGTTATATGGTTGGGGGGGGGCAGTCGGCGCTTCTTTGTGAGATAGACCACAGACTCTGTACTACATTTAACAATTATTTATTTAACACTAAATATAAAATTTAAATAACACATAATAATAAATGAGTGCAAAACAACATTCAAAATTTTGCGGACACGCATTTTATCAACTGGCTAGTTATCCTCCAGACAGTGACGGACCACGTCTGTCTCTCATTTCGGCCGTGTGGCGCGCGTGCCCGCTCGCAGTGTGAAGCGCGTCCGCGCTATTCTCCGAGATGCACTTGACGGCCTTTTGTGCAGCGGAATTTTTTTTTGGGCGACTTAGTTAAGGCGGTAGGGTTTCCCAGCTTAGGCGGGCCGCAACGTGCTGCGGGAAACCATGTGGTATATGAATAAACCAAGCCAAAGGAAGGCGTCCAGTAACGATTACTGTTTCGTGTATTATGTGCAATGCTACTTGCTAAGTTCTGAGTGGGGATGAAGAACATTTGAAATTTGAATCTAATCTTGGGAATGGAGCCATTGTTTATATTCCTACTACCAGGCCATGTGTCCTTCTAACTATGCACGCACACAAAACCGCTAATACACGAATGTATTCACAACCTGAGCAGCTACAATATTTGTTTTGTGTGTATGTGAAAGTGGAATGCTGGTCATAATTCTTCCAGAATGTTTTTGACTGCAGGAAAGTCTGCAACACTGCAACCATCTTCTTTTCTTGCTGATTTTCCCATATGTCTTCTCTGCTTGTGCCTCCATGGTTTATAAGCAGAATTAGTCCAAAGGACAGGAAGAATGCTTCCTCAGTCAACCAGCAGTCAAACTATACAATATAAGAGCTATTGGTATATTAATGTTTTCGATACATCTTGGATTTATCTTTTTATTAAAGAAATAATTCAAAAAATACAATACAATGGTTTTGATAATTAACTGTCTTCCCAGGTGACTTCTCATTGGTGGTCTAAATAGAGATGAAAGCAGCAGCCTGAATGAGGAAAAAACAAACACACACATTTACACACTAATGCTTTGCATCACATACAGTAGCATAATCTCAAACCTATCACCTTATAAACAGTTTGTTTTGGTGCCATGGTGGTCACACTATGACATTTGGATACCACTTACAGAGATGTTCTCACTTCCAATGCAATCAATCTCTACTTGCACTACTTAGACTAGATTTTAACAAAGATCATATCAGAACATTTCTGAGATATTCAGGCTCAATACATCATATATGTATTTACTGAAATGGACAAGCAGTGACTAAAAAACACTGACAAAATTGTAACTGTGTTCATGTTAAAGCAGGTGCAAAGAACAGGATTAATCCTAGAGGTTGCTTAGTAAATAGTATAGATTCACTAGCTGACTGATTGCACATGCTTTTTTACACTTCAAACAATTTATGGTTAGGTTATGGTTTTAGTGTTTTTTTTTATTACCTTGCACTTTTGTAAAAAAAAAAAAAAAATCAATCTTAAAGTCAAAATAAAAATTGTATCAAGGTGCATCACTGCCGTTTGGTAAAACAACTACAATCATCAGTGCATTTTAGGAGCACGCGTTAGTGTTTAGATGAAATATGGCCTTGAATTTTCCATTTAAAAATGAAGCACAGAATATGGCCTTGAACTATCAGAGTTAAGTGATAAACCTGGTAATGGATACAGAGATTTTGGTCCTTATAGTACATACTGTACACTGTGGCATATATTACACCAAGTCTATTATTAGCACAGGTGGTGTTCTTGATAGGGTATCGTCTATCTGACTTAACTGCATAATAATACTTTCTGTATAATCTGACCTGCATTTCATCTTCCACTATGAAAAAAAGTATCAAGGTTCATGTAACTTTTCCTGGGCTCCGGATCATCAGCTGATTGCCAGTTTGGATCCTGACCAGTGCAACGGACATGGCTGACTGAAGAGTCCTGGACAATAAGTGGTAAAATACTGTGTTACAGCACACATTACGGTTTTACATTTACGTTCCTATCAAACCTTATTGTAGCTACATAGTCTAAAATAATTGCAATGACAATTCCTTTTGATTAGTATGTAAACTAAAAAAAATTTCTCAGCTCTCACAGGATCAAAGCCACAATGAGTGTAGGAGGCAACTTCTTGTTGGGAGCAGCGCCTGTTTGAATCCAAGGAGACTGGCATATAGCACTGATACTCTGCAACAAAACAAACACAAAACAGTGACTTCTGACAAATGTTAAGGGTCCATTAAATCAACAGAAATCATGTGCATGAAGCACGACAAATAACACTTACTATTAAACATAAGGTTAAACACCATATATGAAGAATTTTACATACAAAACTAAATGCACTGCCGTGTGCAGTAATCACTTGCATTTTGATAACAAGCAGTATATGCAAGGCATTGTGGGACTTGCTGGTTATAGTGCCTGCTTGGGGAACTAAAGACATAAAGGAAAGCCATGTTCTGAAAATGTTAATATTTATAACTAAATATTATAAATAAATGTATAAATTTGTTACTGTAATTTTTACATTCTTTGTGCTTTATACTACACTCATTATTAGAGACTAGACAGATGAGGCAAGCACAATTTGTGTACAATATATAATAGAATTATATTGACTGATAATATAATATATGTCATCGTAATTTATATTTCCTAGAAATCTATATTTTGGGGAAAAAGTTGGATAGATAAAGTGATAAAAATAGAGGTTAGACAAATATTTGTAACCTATTAATACTCAACACTGAAATTGTGAAACACTGGACTGGGCTACATCAAATATTGCATGCAAGCATATGTCATACTAATGCCCAATACTATTGTATTTGCTACAGCAGCATGCAACTGGGCTGCTTATTAGTCTTAGGGTAATTAAACTATTAACTATTCATTACCTGGTGCATCAGGTCTGCATTGTGAGTAATGAGGTAAGAAGGCACCTAAATTCCAATCAGGCACTGCACAACGTAAGCCCTGTTGCATTCGAATGGATGGATGTGCCCACGGAAAATCTGTCTGGAAGTGACAGAACTCAGGGCGTGGATCACCATGAGCTGTTACAAATGCCTGGGAGGTTTGGGGTGTTGTGTCAGACCACTTCCCCTGCTGAGAGTACAGGTGATAAGGAGTTCCTTGATGCTCAACAAAATCTGTGCCTGAACAGATAGAGACAAATCATACATAAATATATTTTTCTTTTATATAAATAAAAGAATGAATTATAGTTTGTCCTGCCCATATACTGACCAACCACAGCAGAGTTCTCAGGTGAATTCCGCATAGGATAATGGGAACGTCTTGACTGGTCCGACACTTCTGGCCCAGCGGCAAGCTTGGCCTTGTTGGAAGGCGTCAGTCGCTTTAGCTTCACCAGAAGCTCTGGGTTAGCCCGTTTGAAGTTGGGGTTGGAAAAGTGATGCATGGTGCTGACTTGCTTCCCTGAGACCTCATAGGCTGGTTGCACTTTTCTGAAGCCGTACAGGTTTAGCTGACGAACAAAACTGATGAAGTCTTTCGTTTCGAAGTACTTGTTCATCCGCTTGTTGGATGTAGATAGCACTTCAGCTTTGAAGGCCTCCTGACAGATCAGTATTCCTTCCCCACTGTCATCCCAGCAGATTGAGCAAATCTGAGGATCATTCACCAAATGCCACAACTTTCTGGGAAAGTTTCTGCGGTTGATCCGGACGGAGAGAAGTATTTCATTGACTTCCATGCCACCTAAATGATTTGTAATCAACAGATAAGAGCTCAGTGTTATTGAACTATACATGTTTATCCATCTAGACAATTGCTAACTAGATTGTGACAATTTATCTCTAGCACTAACTAGTTAACAAGGCAGCTATCTAACACAATCATCCATCTTTTTTATCAAATGATCGGATAAATAAATTAATAAGTAAATAAATAAATAATGATTAAGGAGTCAAAAAATGACCATCAACAACAAGCTAGCAACAGCTGTGCAGAGTTGGCTGGACTCATGAGTGAAAAAGAAATAAAACAATTTAAAAATGGTCTGTACGAATAGCCTACATGACTTACACGATCAGATTATTTCTGATATACGACTAGATCATATACAAATATCTGGAATCTCAGCTCCTTCTGGAGAATCCTCATTTTCATCCATGATCAGAAGTATTTAAACTATTTGTAAAAACTTAAGCATGCTTGGACCTTGAGTGTTAAAATTCAAAACTAAAGCAGACGTCTGGTTATTCTAGAACGTTCTTGGAAAACACATGAATATACAATAAGTGCGGGCTTGGATCTATCCAACCAGAGTAAAACAAGTGACTGCGACTTCATTCAATCACAAAATAAAATCCTGCTGTTTAATAAATTGTAGGTCAACGTAAAAAAGATGCTATTTGAGAATATTTTGTTTTGAGATTTCAGATCCCCTCCAATTAAAAAAGGCTATAAAACATTAAGGGAATACAACAGCAAGTCAATTAATGTATATCAATCCCCAAATTTAAGTTTGGAAAGGCTTCTGATCACTGGAATGGCATCATTACCACAAATCCTCAAAAAGGGAATGCAGGATTTTTGCTGGTGGCATCCACAGACAGTTCCTTACTTTTTATCTGTTACACGAGGAGAACTAAACAGGGACGCAGAAGGTCAACAACAAAGCAGCAGAAATGCTATCTGCTCTTAGGTGTGAGGAGGAACAGGAGGAGCACTGCCAGAGTCCAACAACAGGATACTGGTGTGCAAGATTCTCATCAAACTGTCAAATTAAACTTTTTACTTTATGATTTTGTGATTAGTGCAGTATTAAGTAAAGATTTTCAACTTGTAAATTTGGTTTATCAAGATCACACACTGGATCTTGATAAACCAAGAATTTAAGAATTAAGAATCATTTCTTCAAACCAAGAATCATTTAAGAATTAAGAATTAAGAATTAAGAGATAAGAATTAAAGTTTGAGGGTTCTTTAAGTTAAATCCTGCGTTAATGTGAGCGCGCTTCCTATTGGCTACTCTATTGGTGGCACTATGACATGCTGAGTTGAATTATCTGCAGTAGAGCAAAAGAAAATGAGTCGCATATCTTGTAGCTCCACAATAAAAGTTAAAATATATTAAGCTCATAGCAAATTCTAGACACAGTATGAAATGGACAGACAGAGACAACTCATACATTAATGAAAAAAAGTAATAGAAGTACAGATGAATGCCAAGGCAACAAAGTTATCTAGTTGGCACTTTTTTCTCTTGGTCTGTTTCATTTATTCCATACTTGATGCAAAACTGACCTTTCCTAAATGGACGGTTTTCTGAGTACTAGAGCTAGCTCAGCTACTACAGTTGTGGGGTAGTGGGTAGTGTTTTCACAGTATAGATCCAAAGAACACTCCCCCTTGCATGCCAAAAAATAGATGGGTTATGCTAATAAATTGCACATAGTTATGAATGTATGTGATGGGCTGGCATCCCAATCAAAGCACCCAGTTTTATTTTGACAGGCTCTGGAGCCACCTTGAAACTGACCAGGGTAAAAGTAGTTACTAAAAGATAAATGAATGTATAAATGAAAGAATTAATTATAGTTTGTTCTGTCCATATACTGACCGACCACAGCAGCGTTCTCAGGTGAATTCTGCATCGGATAATTTGAACGTCTTGACTGGTCCGACACTTCTGGCCCAGCGGCAAGCTTGGCCTTGTTGGAAGGCGTCAGTCGCTTTAGCTTCACCAGAAGCTCTGGGTTATCCCGTTTGAAGTTGGGGTTGGAAAAGTGATGCATGGTGCTGACTTGCTTCCCTGAGATCTCATAGTCTGGTTGCACTTTTCTGAAGCCGTACAGGTTTAGCTGACGAACAAAACTGATGAAGTCTTTCGTTTCGAAGTACTTGTTCATCCGCTTGTTGGATGTAGATAGCACTTCAGCTTTGAAGGCCTCCTGACAGATCAGTATTCCTTCCCCACTGTCATCCCAGCAGATTGAGCAAATCTGAGGATCATTCACCAAATGCCACAACTTGCTGGGAAAGTTTCTGCGGTCGACGTCCATCCTAGCTAAATGATTTGTAATCAACAGATAAGAGCTCAGTGTTATTGAACTATAAATGTTTATCCATATAATGTTATCCATATATTGATAACTAGATTGTGACAGTTGATCTCTAGCGCTAACTAGTAAACAAGGCAGCTATCTAACACATCTATCTTCATTAATAAATGATTTGTTAAATGAATAACTAACTAACAAGAAAGAAAGAAAGAAAGAAAGAACGAAAGAAAGAAAGAAAGAAAGAAAAGTTCCCATTAACAACAGCTATCCAGAATTATCTCGCCTCCTGAGTGTAAAATAATTTAAAAGGTCTATACGAAAAGCCTATATGACTTACACGATCAGATTATTTCTGATATATGATTATATCCTACAAAAATACCTGATATTATCTCGGCTCCTTCTGGAGATTCCTCGTTTCCACCTTTGATCAGAAGTGTTTAAACTATTTGGAAACACTTAAGCACGCGCGGACCTCGAGCGTGTAAATACAAACATAAACAAGTGGAGGCGCCGTAATTCTAGAACGTTCGCGTCAAATTCGTGAATATTTAATAAGTGCGCGCATGGATCTGTCCAATCAGAGTAAAACACGCAACTGCGTCACACCAAAAAATGCAATTAAAACAATATAGCTGCAAACAGCGATACCGGGGTCAAGCCGATCAGATGCGCTCAGAACATGTCGCTGACGAACCATACCAAGTTTCGTAACGATATGGCATTCG
The DNA here is from genome assembly GCF_030014155.1 of Tachysurus vachellii. Taxonomy (NCBI): domain Eukaryota; kingdom Metazoa; phylum Chordata; class Actinopteri; order Siluriformes; family Bagridae; genus Tachysurus; species Tachysurus vachellii. The sequence continues at coordinate 15,202,968 of NC_083466.1, read as the reverse complement.
TAAAATACTGAACTTAACGTGAAAATTGTGTGAGTGTGTGTGTAAGTGTGAGTGTGTGTGTGAGTATAAGTGTGTGTGTGAGTATGTGAGTGTGTGTGCGAGTGTGAGTAAATGGGTGTGTGTAAGTGTGAGTGTGTGTGTATGTGTTTGTGTAAATGTGTGTGTGTGTAAGTGTGTGTGTGTGTGTAAATGTGTATGTAAATGTGTGTGTGTTCCTCGTATGTGAAAACATACTTGGCAATAAAGACCTCTGATTCTGATTCTGTTGATGCAAGAATTTTGTCTCTAGGCCTTACGAGTCAGCACAGAATTCGATATTTGGACTGTTGGTAGCGCTAGAGGGTTTGAGCTAGACACACCAAAGTTGCTATAGTAACTTCTAAGACTGGCCTCTACATGTGTGCCAAATTACATAACTTTCCTACGTACGGTTCTATGGGCTGCCATTGACTTCAATGCCGGAAGAAAAAGAACACTAATAAGAACACGAAGAACAATAACAATAGGTGTCTACGCCCCTTCGGGGCTTGACCCCTAATTAAGGGAACACAACAGCAGGTCAATTAAAGTAAATCGATCCCCAAATTAAAGATACGACCCATAAGTGATTGTGAATCACCTTTACCTGCTTAAGTGAAAATGAAAATGACTACAGGTGCACTGGAAAGGCAACAACACCATAAATCCTCAAAAAGGGAATGCAGGTTATTTGCTGCTGGTATCCACAGACAGTTCAATATGTCAACTTAAACTTTTAAGAATTAAAGTTCGAGGGTTGTTTAAGTTAAATCCTGCGCTAATGTGCGCGCACTTCCTATTGGCTGCGCTAACTATATGATCTCTCCATGTGCGCCATTTTCCAGTGATGGAAAGCCGAACTTCTGTGCTGCATATGGTTGTTCAAACGAAATAATAATAATGATAATAATAATAATAATTAAAGCAGCATTTCCCTGGTTCAAGCGTTTAAGGCCTTTAGGGAGTTTAAGGCCTTAAAGGATTTTCAAATACACAAAGTGACCCGCAAGTTACAGAGGGTGGCACCCGCTCCTAACCTAGTGTCTCTAATACAGAAAAGCTTACCAATGTGTTGCACAATATACTGTATGTCATGTGAAATACTCACCTGTCCAGTTTTCCCCAAAATAAACAAAGTCATATCGGTACATACTTAAAGGCAATAAAGACCTTTCTGATTCTGATTCTGATTCTGATTCTGAGACTTTGCGTTACGAGTCAGCACAAAATTGGGTTTTTGGACTGTTGGTTTAGGAGCTATGAGCACAAACGCGTTGAGGGGCGCTGAAGCGCCCCAGATTGGTCGATTCCGCTGAGTTTTTGGCCCTGAGTAACTGTGACCAGTACTACCATTTGACCAAGTTTGAGCTCTCTAGGCCTTACGGTTTGGGCTGCACGATCGTTTCTAGGGTGGAATAAAAATAATAATAATAATAATAATAATAATAATAATAATAATGATAATTAAAGCTGCAAGCAGCATTTCCCGGGTTCAAGCGCTTAAGGCCTTTAGGGAGTTTAAGGCCTTAAAGGATTTTCACATACACAAAGTGACCCGCAAGTTACAGAGGGTGCCACAATATATGTCATGTCATGCTACATATGTCATGCTACAGAGGGTGCCACAATATATGTCATGTGAAGTACTCACCTGTCCAGTTTTCCCTAAAATAAACAGTCATATCCATAAAGCGAAGAAACACAAGCATCCAGATGCAGAACGAGTGACCCGCAAGTCACATACACAAAGTGAGCGAATTCTTAAGATTCTGATTCTGAGACTTTGCCTTACGAGTCAGCACAAAATTGTATTTTTGGACTGTTGGTGGCGCTAGAGGGCTTTTTTTTTTTTAAAAAGGGCTGTTTTTAGTGATTTTTTCCGTTATAGCGCCACCAAGTGGCCAAGTGGCGGTTTTTGAACTGTGACCTCAGTTTGACCTCTTTCACATGTGTCCCAAGTTTGGTGTTGATAGCTCATTTAGTTCTTGAGTTATTGACATTTTAGTAAAACTGGCTGGACTCTGTAAAACAGACAGAGTTGAGGGTGAGTGAAGAGAAAATATTATTTCAAGTATAAACAGATTTCACAGAATGCTTAAAAAGTTGGATTGCCATCCTATAAACTGGTTATTTCAAATTGTATTTATTTGTTTGTTTGCTTGTTTTACTTTTTACAGCAATCTAGCAGATTTGTTTACTCTTGTCATAAATTTGACTTTGTTTGCTCTTGTCATAAATTTTACTTATATTTAATTAATTTTCACTTCATTAAGCCTTGCTGGAGTATAAAATAAAATATGAAATGCACCTATGTTTGCAGGTTTTCAGAGAAGAGACAGAGTTCCTTTCCAGCTTCAGCTGTCTTTTAAAACTCGAGATTTAAAAAAGTCACCAGAGTCATCACTCAGCAGAAGCGTGTGACCACTAGCAGGTAGCTCTGCATACAAACATGCACAAAAATTGTGAAAATTGAATCCAGTTTAGCAAGAATTCACATAGTTTCTTTATCTATAGCTGGGTGTGGGCAGGGAGCCTGAACATGGCTGTTTTGGGTGTTCACTGTGCCCAGCTATGTGCCCGCCTCACCATGGAGGGCAGGATCCAGGAAGCTCAAAGTCAACTCAAAGCCCAGCAGGACCTCCTCAGAGACATCAGGTATGTTTGTGTGGCGGGTTGTGCTGAAATGGCGCATTTACATTTACAGCATTTGCCAGACTCCCTTATCCATAGTGACGTACAAAAGTGCTTACAGTAAGTCTCTTTCATTGGATACATTAACTCTGGTTCACTAGGTTACATACTTAAGAGACCATGAGCCTTTAAGCCTGTGCTTAATACTAATGAACAAATTTTATTGCAGTCTTAAATTTTAATTGGTATCACTGTATGTATAAGTTAGTGTGTTTTAACTTGATTGTACACTTTTAACCCTTATTTAATGTGTCAAACAGTGAACAGAAGCCAAGTCCTAAAGAAGAGAGTATCTATGGAAATTGGATCAGTACCATGAGTATGATCTGTGAAGACCTGAACCCTGATACAAAGGTCAGAACAAAGTTCTTCTCAAACAGTTAAACATATTTATATTTTATAAGTACAAAGATTTTTATTGTTGTTCCTCTCTATAGCTTGTATGCACTTGGATGAAATGTTGTTTATCCAGGACTTTAGTGCAATATATAACTGTACATTTACATTTACAGCATTTGGCAGATGCCCTTATCCAGAGCAACGTACAAAAGTGCCTTTAAGTCTCCATCATTAAATACATTAACTCTGGTTCATTAGGTTACAGACTTAAGATACCATGAGCTAAAATCACTCTTCATTTTTTTTTATTACACACATACAACAAACAGGGAAGAAAGTGCTAGTTGAATTGTATGTATATATATATATATATAGGTCCTAATTGAATGCATTGTTTTAATGTGTTTATTATTATTTATGTATTTATTTATGTATTTATTATTATTATTAGTTAGTATTTCATTAAGAAATGTTCCTTTTAATTCTTAAAAAAGTCATATTTCAATAAATATTCATTCACTGACTGATCTGGATTTTGCTGCAGGGGACTAATAATGAATGTAAAATGATACAAAAATTATTTGTGTATATAAAATATTTTAATAAACTATTTTGATTATCTGGCTTCAAAAACCTCAGATTTTCAGTGTGTCAAAGCTTTTAAAAGCTAATTAGATTTAAGAACATGGAATCTATCCTTGTTACATGGATCTGTCTATCCATGTTATATGGTTGGGGGGGGGGGGGCAGTCGGCGCTTCTTTGTGAGATAGACCACAGACTCTGTACTACATTTAACAATTATTTATTTAACACTAAATATAAAATTTAAATAACACATAATAATAAATGAGTGCAAAACAACATTCAAAATTTTGCGGACACGCATTTTATCAACTGGCTAGTTATCCTCCAGACAGTGACGGACCACGTCTGTCTCTCATTTCGGCCGTGTGGCGCGCGTGCCCGCTCGCAGTGTGAAGCGCGTCCGCGCTATTCTCCGAGATGCACTTGACGGCCTTTTGTGCAGCGGAATTTTTTTTTGGGCGACTTAGTTAAGGCGGTAGGGTTTCCCAGCTTAGGCGGGCCGCAACGTGCTGCGGGAAACCATGTGGTATATGAATAAACCAAGCCAAAGGAAGGCGTCCAGTAACGATTACTGTTTCGTGTATTATGTGCAATGCTACTTGCTAAGTTCTGAGTGGGGATGAAGAACATTTGAAATTTGAATCTAATCTTGGGAATGGAGCCATTGTTTATATTCCTACTACCAGGCCATGTGTCCTTCTAACTATGCACGCACACAAAACCGCTAATACACGAATGTATTCACAACCTGAGCAGCTACAATATTTGTTTTGTGTGTATGTGAAAGTGGAATGCTGGTCATAATTCTTCCAGAATGTTTTTGACTGCAGGAAAGTCTGCAACACTGCAACCATCTTCTTTTCTTGCTGATTTTCCCATATGTCTTCTCTGCTTGTGCCTCCATGGTTTATAAGCAGAATTAGTCCAAAGGACAGGAAGAATGCTTCCTCAGTCAACCAGCAGTCAAACTATACAATATAAGAGCTATTGGTATATTAATGTTTTCGATACATCTTGGATTTATCTTTTTATTAAAGAAATAATTCAAAAAATACAATACAATGGTTTTGATAATTAACTGTCTTCCCAGGTGACTTCTCATTGGTGGTCTAAATAGAGATGAAAGCAGCAGCCTGAATGAGGAAAAAACAAACACACACATTTACACACTAATGCTTTGCATCACATACAGTAGCATAATCTCAAACCTATCACCTTATAAACAGTTTGTTTTGGTGCCATGGTGGTCACACTATGACATTTGGATACCACTTACAGAGATGTTCTCACTTCCAATGCAATCAATCTCTACTTGCACTACTTAGACTAGATTTTAACAAAGATCATATCAGAACATTTCTGAGATATTCAGGCTCAATACATCATATATGTATTTACTGAAATGGACAAGCAGTGACTAAAAAACACTGACAAAATTGTAACTGTGTTCATGTTAAAGCAGGTGCAAAGAACAGGATTAATCCTAGAGGTTGCTTAGTAAATAGTATAGATTCACTAGCTGACTGATTGCACATGCTTTTTTACACTTCAAACAATTTATGGTTAGGTTATGGTTTTAGTGTTTTTTTTTATTACCTTGCACTTTTGTAAAAAAAAAAAAAAAATCAATCTTAAAGTCAAAATAAAAATTGTATCAAGGTGCATCACTGCCGTTTGGTAAAACAACTACAATCATCAGTGCATTTTAGGAGCACGCGTTAGTGTTTAGATGAAATATGGCCTTGAATTTTCCATTTAAAAATGAAGCACAGAATATGGCCTTGAACTATCAGAGTTAAGTGATAAACCTGGTAATGGATACAGAGATTTTGGTCCTTATAGTACATACTGTACACTGTGGCATATATTACACCAAGTCTATTATTAGCACAGGTGGTGTTCTTGATAGGGTATCGTCTATCTGACTTAACTGCATAATAATACTTTCTGTATAATCTGACCTGCATTTCATCTTCCACTATGAAAAAAAGTATCAAGGTTCATGTAACTTTTCCTGGGCTCCGGATCATCAGCTGATTGCCAGTTTGGATCCTGACCAGTGCAACGGACATGGCTGACTGAAGAGTCCTGGACAATAAGTGGTAAAATACTGTGTTACAGCACACATTACGGTTTTACATTTACGTTCCTATCAAACCTTATTGTAGCTACATAGTCTAAAATAATTGCAATGACAATTCCTTTTGATTAGTATGTAAACTAAAAAAAATTTCTCAGCTCTCACAGGATCAAAGCCACAATGAGTGTAGGAGGCAACTTCTTGTTGGGAGCAGCGCCTGTTTGAATCCAAGGAGACTGGCATATAGCACTGATACTCTGCAACAAAACAAACACAAAACAGTGACTTCTGACAAATGTTAAGGGTCCATTAAATCAACAGAAATCATGTGCATGAAGCACGACAAATAACACTTACTATTAAACATAAGGTTAAACACCATATATGAAGAATTTTACATACAAAACTAAATGCACTGCCGTGTGCAGTAATCACTTGCATTTTGATAACAAGCAGTATATGCAAGGCATTGTGGGACTTGCTGGTTATAGTGCCTGCTTGGGGAACTAAAGACATAAAGGAAAGCCATGTTCTGAAAATGTTAATATTTATAACTAAATATTATAAATAAATGTATAAATTTGTTACTGTAATTTTTACATTCTTTGTGCTTTATACTACACTCATTATTAGAGACTAGACAGATGAGGCAAGCACAATTTGTGTACAATATATAATAGAATTATATTGACTGATAATATAATATATGTCATCGTAATTTATATTTCCTAGAAATCTATATTTTGGGGAAAAAGTTGGATAGATAAAGTGATAAAAATAGAGGTTAGACAAATATTTGTAACCTATTAATACTCAACACTGAAATTGTGAAACACTGGACTGGGCTACATCAAATATTGCATGCAAGCATATGTCATACTAATGCCCAATACTATTGTATTTGCTACAGCAGCATGCAACTGGGCTGCTTATTAGTCTTAGGGTAATTAAACTATTAACTATTCATTACCTGGTGCATCAGGTCTGCATTGTGAGTAATGAGGTAAGAAGGCACCTAAATTCCAATCAGGCACTGCACAACGTAAGCCCTGTTGCATTCGAATGGATGGATGTGCCCACGGAAAATCTGTCTGGAAGTGACAGAACTCAGGGCGTGGATCACCATGAGCTGTTACAAATGCCTGGGAGGTTTGGGGTGTTGTGTCAGACCACTTCCCCTGCTGAGAGTACAGGTGATAAGGAGTTCCTTGATGCTCAACAAAATCTGTGCCTGAACAGATAGAGACAAATCATACATAAATATATTTTTCTTTTATATAAATAAAAGAATGAATTATAGTTTGTCCTGCCCATATACTGACCAACCACAGCAGAGTTCTCAGGTGAATTCCGCATAGGATAATGGGAACGTCTTGACTGGTCCGACACTTCTGGCCCAGCGGCAAGCTTGGCCTTGTTGGAAGGCGTCAGTCGCTTTAGCTTCACCAGAAGCTCTGGGTTAGCCCGTTTGAAGTTGGGGTTGGAAAAGTGATGCATGGTGCTGACTTGCTTCCCTGAGACCTCATAGGCTGGTTGCACTTTTCTGAAGCCGTACAGGTTTAGCTGACGAACAAAACTGATGAAGTCTTTCGTTTCGAAGTACTTGTTCATCCGCTTGTTGGATGTAGATAGCACTTCAGCTTTGAAGGCCTCCTGACAGATCAGTATTCCTTCCCCACTGTCATCCCAGCAGATTGAGCAAATCTGAGGATCATTCACCAAATGCCACAACTTTCTGGGAAAGTTTCTGCGGTTGATCCGGACGGAGAGAAGTATTTCATTGACTTCCATGCCACCTAAATGATTTGTAATCAACAGATAAGAGCTCAGTGTTATTGAACTATACATGTTTATCCATCTAGACAATTGCTAACTAGATTGTGACAATTTATCTCTAGCACTAACTAGTTAACAAGGCAGCTATCTAACACAATCATCCATCTTTTTTATCAAATGATCGGATAAATAAATTAATAAGTAAATAAATAAATAATGATTAAGGAGTCAAAAAATGACCATCAACAACAAGCTAGCAACAGCTGTGCAGAGTTGGCTGGACTCATGAGTGAAAAAGAAATAAAACAATTTAAAAATGGTCTGTACGAATAGCCTACATGACTTACACGATCAGATTATTTCTGATATACGACTAGATCATATACAAATATCTGGAATCTCAGCTCCTTCTGGAGAATCCTCATTTTCATCCATGATCAGAAGTATTTAAACTATTTGTAAAAACTTAAGCATGCTTGGACCTTGAGTGTTAAAATTCAAAACTAAAGCAGACGTCTGGTTATTCTAGAACGTTCTTGGAAAACACATGAATATACAATAAGTGCGGGCTTGGATCTATCCAACCAGAGTAAAACAAGTGACTGCGACTTCATTCAATCACAAAATAAAATCCTGCTGTTTAATAAATTGTAGGTCAACGTAAAAAAGATGCTATTTGAGAATATTTTGTTTTGAGATTTCAGATCCCCTCCAATTAAAAAAGGCTATAAAACATTAAGGGACTACAACAGCAAGTCAATTAATGTATATCAATCCCCAAATTTAAGTTTGGAAAGGCTTCTGATCACTGGAATGGCATCATTACCACAAATCCTCAAAAAGGGAATGCAGGATTTTTGCTGGTGGCATCCACAGACAGTTCCTTACTTTTTATCTGTTACACGAGGAGAACTAAACAGGGACGCAGAAGGTCAACAACAAAGCAGCAGAAATGCTATCTGCTCTTAGGTGTGAGGAGGAACAGGAGGAGCACTGCCAGAGTCCAACAACAGGATACTGGTGTGCAAGATTCTCATCAAACTGTCAAATTAAACTTTTTACTTTATGATTTTGTGATTAGTGCAGTATTAAGTAAAGATTTTCAACTTGTAAATTTGGTTTATCAAGATCACACACTGGATCTTGATAAACCAAGAATTTAAGAATTAAGAATCATTTCTTCAAACCAAGAATCATTTAAGAATTAAGAATTAAGAATTAAGAGATAAGAATTAAAGTTTGAGGGTTCTTTAAGTTAAATCCTGCGTTAATGTGAGCGCGCTTCCTATTGGCTACTCTATTGGTGGCACTATGACATGCTGAGTTGAATTATCTGCAGTAGAGCAAAAGAAAATGAGTCGCATATCTTGTAGCTCCACAATAAAAGTTAAAATATATTAAGCTCATAGCGAATTCTAGACACAGTATGAAATGGACAGACAGAGACAACTCATACATTAATGAAAAAAAGTAATAGAAGTACAGATGAATGCCAAGGCAACAAAGTTATCTAGTTGGCACTTTTTTCTCTTGGTCTGTTTCATTTATTCCATACTTGATGCAAAACTGACCTTTCCTAAATGGACGGTTTTCTGAGTACTAGAGCTAGCTCAGCTACTACAGTTGTGGGGTAGTGGGTAGTGTTTTCACAGTATAGATCCAAAGAACACTCCCCCTTGCATGCCAAAAAATAGATGGGTTATGCTAATAAATTGCACATAGTTATGAATGTATGTGATGGGCTGGCATCCCAATCAAAGCACCCAGTTTTATTTTGACAGGCTCTGGAGCCACCTTGAAACTGACCAGGGTAAAAGTAGTTACTAAAAGATAAATGAATGTATAAATGAAAGAATTAATTATAGTTTGTTCTGTCCATATACTGACCGACCACAGCAGCGTTCTCAGGTGAATTCTGCATCGGATAATTTGAACGTCTTGACTGGTCCGACACTTCTGGCCCAGCGGCAAGCTTGGCCTTGTTGGAAGGCGTCAGTCGCTTTAGCTTCACCAGAAGCTCTGGGTTATCCCGTTTGAAGTTGGGGTTGGAAAAGTGATGCATGGTGCTGACTTGCTTCCCTGAGATCTCATAGTCTGGTTGCACTTTTCTGAAGCCGTACAGGTTTAGCTGACGAACAAAACTGATGAAGTCTTTCGTTTCGAAGTACTTGTTCATCCGCTTGTTGGATGTAGATAGGACTTCAGCTTTGAAGGCCTCCTGACAGATCAGTATTCCTTCCCCACTGTCATCCCAGCAGATTGAGCAAATCTGAGGATCATTCACCAAATGCCACAACTTGCTGGGAAAGTTTCTGCGGTCGACGTCCATCCTAGCTAAATGATTTGTAATCAACAGATAAGAGCTCAGTGTTATTGAACTATAAATGTTTATCCATATAATGTTATCCATATATTGATAACTAGATTGTGACAGTTGATCTCTAGCGCTAACTAGTAAACAAGGCAGCTATCTAACACATCTATCTTCATTAATAAATGATTTGTTAAATGAATAACTAACTAACAAGAAAGAAAGAAAGAAAGAAAGAACGAAAGAAAGAAAGAAAGAAAGAAAAGTTCCCATTAACAACAGCTATCCAGAATTATCTCGCCTCCTGAGTGTAAAATAATTTAAAAGGTCTATACGAAAAGCCTATATGACTTACACGATCAGATTATTTCTGATATATGATTATATCCTACAAAAATACCTGATATTATCTCGGCTCCTTCTGGAGATTCCTCGTTTCCACCTTTGATCAGAAGTGTTTAAACTATTTGGAAACACTTAAGCACGCGCGGACCTCGAGCGTGTAAATACAAACATAAACAAGTGGAGGCGCCGTAATTCTAGAACGTTCGCGTCAAATTCGTGAATATTTAATAAGTGCGCGCATGGATCTGTCCAATCAGAGTAAAACACGCAACTGCGTCACACCAAAAAATGCAATTAAAACAATATAGCTGCAAACAGCGATACCGGGGTCAAGCCGATCAGATGCGCTCAGAACATGTCGCTGACGAACCATACCAAGTTTCGTAACGATATGGCATTCGTAAAATACTGAACTTAACGTGAAAATTGTGTGAGTGTGTGTGTAAGTGTGAGTGTGTGTGTGAGTATAAGTGTGTGTGTGAGTATGTGAGTGTGTGTGCGAGTGTGAGTAAATGGGTGTGTGTAAGTGTGAGTGTGTGTGTATGTGTTTGTGTAAATGTGTGTGTGTGTAAGTGTGTGTGTGTGTGTAAATGTGTATGTAAATGTGTGTGTGTTCCTCGTATGTGAAAACATACTTGGCAATAAAGACCTCTGATTCTGATTCTGTTGATGCAAGAATTTTGTCTCTAGGCCTTACGAGTCAGCACAGAATTCGATATTTGGACTGTTGGTAGCGCTAGAGGGTTTGAGCTAGACACACCAAAGTTGCTATAGTAACTTCTAAGACTGGCCTCTACATGTGTGCCAAATTACATAACTTTCCTACGTACGGTTCTATGGGCTGCCATTGACTTCAATGCCGGAAGAAAAAGAACACTAATAAGAACACGAAGAACAATAACAATAGGTGTCTACGCCCCTTCGGGGCTTGACCCCTAATTAAGGGAACACAACAGCAGGTCAATTAAAGTAAATCGATCCCCAAATTAAAGATACGACCCATAAGTGATTGTGAATCACCTTTACCTGCTTAAGTGAAAATGAAAATGACTACAGGTGCACTGGAAAGGCAACAACACCATAAATCCTCAAAAAGGGAATGCAGGTTATTTGCTGCTGGTATCCACAGACAGTTCAATATGTCAACTTAAACTTTTAAGAATTAAAGTTCGAGGGTTGTTTAAGTTAAATCCTGCGCTAATGTGCGCGCACTTCCTATTGGCTGCGCTAACTATATGATCTCTCCATGTGCGCCATTTTCCAGTGATGGAAAGCCGAACTTCTGTGCTGCATATGGTTGTTCAAACGAAATAATAATAATGATAATAATAATAATAATTAAAGCAGCATTTCCCTGGTTCAAGCGTTTAAGGCCTTTAGGGAGTTTAAGGCCTTAAAGGATTTTCAAATACACAAAGTGACCCGCAAGTTACAGAGGGTGGCACCCGCTCCTAACCTAGTGTCTCTAATACAGAAAAGCTTACCAATGTGTTGCACAATATACTGTATGTCATGTGAAATACTCACCTGTCCAGTTTTCCCCAAAATAAACAAAGTCATATCGGTACATACTTAAAGGCAATAAAGACCTTTCTGATTCTGATTCTGATTCTGATTCTGAGACTTTGCGTTACGAGTCAGCACAAAATTGGGTTTTTGGACTGTTGGTTTAGGAGCTATGAGCACAAACGCGTTGAGGGGCGCTGAAGCGCCCCAGATTGGTCGATTCCGCTGAGTTTTTGGCCCTGAGTAACTGTGACCAGTACTACCATTTGACCAAGTTTGAGCTCTCTAGGCCTTACGGTTTGGGCTGCACGATCGTTTCTAGGGTGGAATAAAAATAATAATAATAATAATAATAATAATAATAATAATAATGATAATTAAAGCTGCAAGCAGCATTTCCCGGGTTCAAGCGCTTAAGGCCTTTAGGGAGTTTAAGGCCTTAAAGGATTTTCACATACACAAAGTGACCCGCAAGTTACAGAGGGTGCCACAATATATGTCATGTCATGCTACATATGTCATGCTACAGAGGGTGCCACAATATATGTCATGTGAAGTACTCACCTGTCCAGTTTTCCCTAAAATAAACAGTCATATCCATAAAGCGAAGAAACACAAGCATCCAGATGCAGAACGAGTGACCCGCAAGTCACATACACAAAGTGAGCGAATTCTTAAGATTCTGATTCTGAGACTTTGCCTTACGAGTCAGCACAAAATTGTATTTTTGGACTGTTGGTGGCGCTAGAGGGCTTTTTTTTTTTAAAAAGGGCTGTTTTTAGTGATTTTTTCCGTTATAGCGCCACCAAGTGGCCAAGTGGCGGTTTTTGAACTGTGACCTCAGTTTGACCTCTTTCACATGTGTCCCAAGTTTGGTGTTGATAGCTCATTTAGTTCTTGAGTTATTGACATTTTAGTAAAACTGGCTGGACTCTGTAAAACAGACAGAGTTGAGGGTGAGTGAAGAGAAAATATTATTTCAAGTATAAACAGATTTCACAGAATGCTTAAAAAGTTGGATTGCCATCCTATAAACTGGTTATTTCAAATTGTATTTATTTGTTTGTTTGCTTGTTTTACTTTTTACAGCAATCTAGCAGATTTGTTTACTCTTGTCATAAATTTGACTTTGTTTGCTCTTGTCATAAATTTTACTTATATTTAATTAATTTTCACTTCATTAAGCCTTGCTGGAGTATAAAATAAAATATGAAATGCACCTATGTTTGCAGGTTTTCAGAGAAGAGACAGAGTTCCTTTCCAGCTTCAGCTGTCTTTTAAAACTCGAGATTTAAAAAAGTCACCAGAGTCATCACTCAGCAGAAGCGTGTGACCACTAGCAGGTAGCTCTGCATACAAACATGCACAAAAATTGTGAAAATTGAATCCAGTTTAGCAAGAATTCACATAGTTTCTTTATCTATAGCTGGGTGTGGGCAGGGAGCCTGAACATGGCTGTTTTGGGTGTTCACTGTGCCCAGCTATGTGCCCGCCTCACCATGGAGGGCAGGATCCAGGAAGCTCAAAGTCAACTCAAAGCCCAGCAGGACCTCCTCAGAGACATCAGGTATGTTTGTGTGGCGGGTTGTGCTGAAATGGCGCATTTACATTTACAGCATTTGCCAGACTCCCTTATCCATAGTGACGTACAAAAGTGCTTACAGTAAGTCTCTTTCATTGGATACATTAACTCTGGTTCACTAGGTTACATACTTAAGAGACCATGAGCCTTTAAGCCTGTGCTTAATACTAATGAACAAATTTTATTGCAGTCTTAAATTTTAATTGGTATCACTGTATGTATAAGTTAGTGTGTTTTAACTTGATTGTACACTTTTAACCCTTATTTAATGTGTCAAACAGTGAACAGAAGCCAAGTCCTAAAGAAGAGAGTATCTATGGAAATTGGATCAGTACCATGAGTATGATCTGTGAAGACCTGAACCCTGATACAAAGGTCAGAACAAAGTTCTTCTCAAACAGTTAAACATATTTATATTTTATAAGTACAAAGATTTTTATTGTTGTTCCTCTCTATAGCTTGTATGCACTTGGATGAAATGTTGTTTATCCAGGACTTTAGTGCAATATATAACTGTACATTTACATTTACAGCATTTGGCAGATGCCCTTATCCAGAGCAACGTACAAAAGTGCCTTTAAGTCTCCATCATTAAATACATTACCTCTGGTTCATTAGGTTACAGACTTAAGATACCATGAGCTAAAATCACTCTTCATTTTTTTTTATTACACACATACAACAAACAGGGAAGAAAGTGCTAGTTGAATTGTATATATATATATATATATATATATAATATATATATATATAGGTCCTAATTGAATGCATTGTTTTAATGTGTTTATTATTATTTATGTATTTATTTATGTATTTATTATTATTATTAGTTAGTATTTCATTAAGAAATGTTCCTTTTAATTCTTAAAAAAGTCATATTTCAATAAATATTCATTCACTGACTGATCTGGATTTTGCTGCAGGGGACTAATAATGAATGTAAAATGATACAAAAATTATTTGTGTATATAAAATATTTTAATAAACTATTTTGATTATCTGGCTTCAAAAACCTCAGATTTTCAGTGTGTCAAAGCTTTTAAAAGCTAATTAGATTTAAGAACATGGAATCTATCCTTGTTACATGGATCTGTCTATCCATGTTATATGGTTGGGGGGGGGGGCAGTCGGCGCTTCTTTGTGAGATAGACCACAGACTCTGTACTACATTTAACAATTATTTATTTAACACTAAATATAAAATTTAAATAACACATAATAATAAATGAGTGCAAAACAACATTCAAAATTTTGCGGACACGCATTTTATCAACTGGCTAGTTATCCTCCAGACAGTGACGGACCACGTCTGTCTCTCATTTCGGCCGTGTGGCGCGCGTGCCCGCTCGCAGTGTGAAGCGCGTCCGCGCTATTCTCCGAGATGCACTTGACGGCCTTTTGTGCAGCGGAATTTTTTTTTGGGCGACTTAGTTAAGGCGGTAGGGTTTCCCAGCTTAGGCGGGCCGCAACGTGCTGCGGGAAACCATGTGGTATATGAATAAACCAAGCCAAAGGAAGGCGTCCAGTAACGATTACTGTTTCGTGTATTATGTGCAATGCTACTTGCTAAGTTCTGAGTGGGGATGAAGAACATTTGAAATTTGAATCTAATCTTGGGAATGGAGCCATTGTTTATATTCCTACTACCAGGCCATGTGTCCTTCTAACTATGCACGCACACAAAACCGCTAATACACGAATGTATTCACAACCTGAGCAGCTACAATATTTGTTTTGTGTGTATGTGAAAGTGGAATGCTGGTCATAATTCTTCCAGAATGTTTTTGACTGCAGGAAAGTCTGCAACACTGCAACCATCTTCTTTTCTTGCTGATTTTCCCATATGTCTTCTCTGCTTGTGCCTCCATGGTTTATAAGCAGAATTAGTCCAAAGGACAGGAAGAATGCTTCCTCAGTCAACCAGCAGTCAAACTATACAATATAAGAGCTATTGGTATATTAATGTTTTCGATACATCTTGGATTTATCTTTTTATTAAAGAAATAATTCAAAAAATACAATACAATGGTTTTGATAATTAACTGTCTTCCCAGGTGACTTCTCATTGGTGGTCTAAATAGAGATGAAAGCAGCAGCCTGAATGAGGAAAAAACAAACACACACATTTACACACTAATGCTTTGCATCACATACAGTAGCATAATCTCAAACCTATCACCTTATAAACAGTTTGTTTTGGTGCCATGGTGGTCACACTTTGATATTTGGATACCACTTACAGAGATGTTCTCACTTCCAATGCAATCAATCTCTACTTGCACTACTTAGACTAGATTTTAACAAAGATCATATCAGAACATTTCTGAGATATTCAGGCTCAGTACATCATATATGTATTTACTGAAATGGACAAGCAGTGAGCAGTTTTCCATTTAAAAATGAAGCACAGAATATGGCCTTGAACTATCAGAGTTAAGTGATAAACCTGGTAATGGATACAGAGATTTTGGTCCTTATAGTACATACACTGTGGCATATATTACACAAAGTCTATTATTAGCACAGGTGGTGTTCTTGATAGGGGATCGTCTATCTGACTTAACTACATAATAATACTTTCTGTATAATCTAACCTGCATTTCATCTTCCACTATGAAAAAAAGTATCAAGGTTCATGTAACTTTTCCTTGGATCCGGATCATCAGCTGATTGCCAGTTTGGATCCTGAGCAGTACAATGGACATGGCTGACTGAGGAGTCCTGGACAATAAGTGGCAAAATTCTGTGTTACAGCACACATCAAGGTTTTCTTTTTACATCTCATCTGACCTGCAATACTCAGCCTAAACTGACCTGCACTTCAACTTCCACTTCATCAGTATCAAGGTTCATGTAACTTTTCCTGGGCTCCGGATCATCAGCTGATTGCCAGTTTGGATCCTGACCAGTGCAACGGACATGGCTGACTGAAGAGTCCTGGACAATAAGTGGTAAAATACTGTGTTACAGCACACATTACGGTTTTACATTTACGTTCCTATCAAACCTTATTGTAGCTACATAGTCTAAAATAATTGCAATGACAATTCCTTTTGATTAGTATGTAAACTAAAAAAAATTTCTCAGCTCTCACAGGATCAAAGCCACAATGAGTGTAGGAGGCAACTTCTTGTTGGGAGCAGCGCCTGTTTGAATCCAAGGAGACTGGCATATAGCACTGATACTCTGCAACAAAACAAACACAAAACAGTGACTTCTGACAAATGTTAAGGGTCCATTAAATCAACAGAATTCATGTGCATGAAGCACGACAAATAACACTTACTATTAAACATAAGGTTAAACACCATATATGAAGAATTTTACATACAAAACTAAATGCACTGCCGTGTGCAGTAATCACTTGCATTTTGATAACAAGCAGTATATGCAAGGCATTGTGGGACTTGCTGGTTATTGTGCCTGCTTGGGGAACTAAAGACATAAAGGAAAGCCATGTTCTGAAAATGTTAATATTTATAACTAAATATTATAAATAATTTTTACATTCTTTGTGCTTTATACTACACTCATTATTAGAGACTAGACAGATGAGGCAAGCACAATTTGTGTACAATATATAATAGAATTATATTGACTGATAATATACTGTATGTCATCTTAATTTATATTTCCTAGAAATCTATATTTTGGGGAAAAAGTTGGATAGATAAAGTGATAAAAATAGAGGTTAGACAAATATCTGTAACCTATTAATACTCAACACTGAAATTGTGAAACACTGGACTGGGCTACATCAAATATTGCATGCAAGCATATGTCATACTAATGCCCAAGACTATTGTATTTGCTACAGCAGCATGCAACTGGGCTGCTTATTAGTCTTAGGGTAATTAAACTATTAACTGTTCATTACCTGGTGCATCAGGTCTGCATTGTGAGTAATGAGGTAAGAAGGCACCTAAATTCCAATCAGGCACTGCACAACGTAAGCCCTGTTGCATTCGAATGGATGGATGTGCCCACGGAAAATTCGTCTGGAAGTGACAGAACCCAGACCTTGAATCACCATGTGAGCCCTGTAGCATTCGAATGGATGGATGTGCCCACGTAAAATCTGTCTGGAAGTGACAGAACTCAGGGCGTGAATCACCATGAGCTGTTACAAATGCCTGGGAGGTTTGGGGTGTTGTGTCAGACCACTTCCCCTGCTGAGAGTACAGGTGATAAGGAGTTCCTTGATGCTCAACAAAATCTGTGCCTGAACAGATAGAGACAAATCAAACATAAATATATTTTTCTTTTATATAAATAAAAGAATGATTATAGTTTGTCCTGCCCATATACTGACCAACCACAGCAGAGTTCTCAGGTGAATTCCGCATAGGATAATGGGAACGTCTTGACTGGTCCGACACTTCTGGCCCAGCGGCAAGCTTGGCCTTGTTGGAAGGCGTCAGTCGCTTTAGCTTCACCAGAAGCTCTGGGTTAGCCCGTTTGAAGTTGGGGTTGGAAAAGTGATGCATGGTGCTGACTTGCTTCCCTGAGATCTCATAGTCTGGGCGCACTTTTCTGAAGCCGTACAGGTTTAGCTGACGAACAAAACTGATGAAGTCTTTCGTTTCGAAGTACTTGTTCATCCGCTTGTTGGATGTAGATAGCACTTCAGCTTTGAAGGCCTCCTGACAGATCAGTATTCCTTCCCCACTGTCATCCCAGCAGATTGAGCAAATCTGAGGATCATTCACCAAATGCCACAACTTGCTGGGAAAGTTTCTGCGGTTGATCCGGACGGAGAGAAGTATTTCATTGACTTCCATGCCACCTAAATGATTTGTAATCAACAGATAAGAGCTCAGTGTTATTGAACTATACATGTTTATCCATCTAGACAATTGCTAATTAGATTGTGACAATTTATCTCTAGCACTAACTAGTTAACAAGGCAGCTATCTAACACATTCATCCATCTCATTAACAAATGATTGGATAAATAAATTAATAAGTAAATAAATAAATAATGATTAAGGAGTCAAAAAATGGCCATCAACAACAAGCTAGCAACAGCTGTGCAGAGTTGGCTGGACTCATGAGTGAAAAAGAAATAAAACAATTTAAAAATGGTCTGTACGAATAGCCTACATGACTTACACGATCGGATTATTTCTGATATATGACTAGATCATATACAAATATCTGGAATCTCAGCTCCTTATGGAGAATCCTCATTTTCATCCATGATCAGAAGTATTTAAACTATTTGTAAAAACTTAAGCATGCTTGGACCTTGAGTTTTAAAATTCAAAACTAAATTAGACGTCTGGTTATTCTAGAACATTCTTGGAAAACACATGAATATACAATAAGTGCGGGCTTGGATCTATCCAACCAGAGTAAAACAAGTGACTGCGACTTCATTCAATCACAAAATAAAATCCTGCTGTTTAATAAATTGTAGGTCAACCTAGAAAAGATGCTATTTGAGAATATTTTGTTTTGAGATTTCAGATGCCCTCCAATTAAAAAAGGCTATAAAACATTAAGGGAATACAACAGCAAGTCAATTAATGTATATCAATCCCCAAATTTAAGTTTGGAAAGGCTTCTGATCACTGGAATGGCATCATTACCACAAATCCTCAAAAAGGGAATGCAGGATTTTTGCTGGTGGCATCCACAGACAGTTCCTTACTTTTTATCTGTTACACGAGGAGAACTAAACAGGGACGCAGAAGGTCAACAACAAAGCAGCAGAAATGCTATCTGCTCTTAGGTGTGAGGAGGAACAGGAGGAGCACTGCCAGAGTCCAACAACAGGATACTGGTGTGCAAGATTCTCATCAAACTGTCAAATTAAACTTTTTACTTTGTGATTTTGTGATTAGTGCAGTATTAAGTAAAGATTTTCAACTTGTAAATTTGGTTTATCAAGATCCAGTGTGTAATAAGAGTGTGCCCTTTATTAGCTACTCTATTGGTGGCACTATGACATGCTGAGTTGAATTATCTGCAGTAGAGCAAAAGAAAATGAGTCGCATATCTTGTAGCTCCACAATACAAGTTAAAATATATTAAGCTCATAGCGAATTCTAGACACAGTATGAAATGGACAGACAGAGACAACTCATACATTAATGAAAAAAAGTAATAGAAGTACAGATGAATGCCAAGGCAACAAAGTTATCTAGTTGGCACTTTTTTCTCTTGGTCTGTTTCTCTAGAAATTCCTTCATATTCTTACAAATTCTTTCAAAAGACCTGATCTAAAATGTTTAGAAGAATGAGGATGAAGGTGGAAAGGACCAAGACGTCTGAATATGCACGTGGGACACAGAAATCTGTGGACTATGCTTAGATTGCGTTCCTACAGTACATGCATTTTCCTAAAAAATTCCAATCCTTCATTTATTCCATACTTGATGCAAAACTGACCTTTCCTAAATGGACGGTTTTCTGAGTACTAGAGCTAGCTCAGCTACTACAGTTGTGGGGTAGTGGGTAGTGTTTTCACAGTATAGATCCAAAGAACACTCCCCCTTGCATGCCAAAAAATAGATGGGTTATGCTAATAAATTGCACATAGTTATGAATGTATGTGATGGGCTGGCATCCCAATCAATGCACCCAGTTTTATTTTGACAGGCTCTGGAGCCACCTTGAAACTGACCAGGGTAAAAGTAGTTACTAAAGATAAATGAATGTATAAATGAAAGAATGAATTATAGTTTGTTCTGTCCATATACTGACCGACCACAGCAGAGTTCTCAGGTGAATTCTGCATCGGATAATTTGAACGTCTTGACTGGTCGGACACTTCTGGCCCAGCGGCAAGCTTGGCCTTGTTGGAAGGCGTCAGTCGCTTTAGCTTCACCAGAAGCTCTGGGTTATCCCGTTTGAAGTTGGGGTTGGAAAAGTGATGCATGGTGCCGACTTGCTTCCCTGAGATCTCATAGTCTGGTTGCACTTTTCTGAAGCCGTACAGGTTTAGCTGACGAACAAAACTGATGAAGTCTTTCGTTTCGAAGTACTTGTTCATCCGCTTGTTGGATGTAGATAGGACTTCAGCTTTGAAGGCCTCCTGACAGATCAGTATTCCTTCCCCACTGTCATCCCAGCAGATTGAGCAAATCTGAGGATCATTCACCAAATGCCACAACTTGCTGGGAAAGTTTCTGCGGTTGACGTCCATCCTAGCTAAATGATTTGTAATCAACAGATAAGAGCTCAGTGTTATTGAACTATAAATGTTTATCCATATAATGTTATCCATATATTGATAACTAGATTGTGACAGTTGATCTCTAGCGCTAACTAGTAAACAAGGCAGCTATCTAACACATCTATCTTCATTAATAAATGATTTGTTAAATGAATAACTAACTAACAAGAAAGAAAGAAAGAAAGAAAGAAAGAAAGAAAGAAAGAAAGAAAGAAAAGTTCCCATTAACAACAGCTATCCAGAATTATCTCGTCTCCTGAGTGTAAAATAATTTAAAAGGTCTATACGAAAAGCCTATATGACTTACACGATCAGATTATTTCTGATATATGATTATATCCTACACAAATACCTGATATTATCTCGGCTCCTTCTGGAGATTCCTCGTTTCCACCTTTGATCAGAAGCGTTTAAACTATTTGGAAACACTTAAGCACGCGCGGACCTCGAGCGTGTAAATACAAACATAAATTCTAATTCTGCCGTAATTCTAGAACGTTCGCGTCAAATTCGTGAATATTTAATAAGTGCGCGCATGGATCTGTCCAATCAGAGTAAAACACGCAACTGCGTCACACCAAAAAAAATGCAATTAAAACAATATAGCTGCAAGCAGCGATACCGGGGTCAAGCCGATCAGATGCGCTCAGAACATGTCGCTGACGAACCATACCAAGTTTCGTAGCGATATGGCATTCGTAAAATACTGAACTTAACGTGAAAATTGTGTGTGTGAGAGTGTAAGTGTGTGTGTAAGTGTAAGTGTAAGTGTGTGTGAGTGTGTAAGTGTGTGTGTGTGTGTGTGTGTGTGTGTGTGTGTGTGTGTGTGTGTGTGTGTGTGTGTGTGTAAATGTGTGTATGTTCCTCGTATGTGAAAACATACTTGGCAATAAAGACCTCTGATTCTGATTCTGATGATGCAAGAATTTTGTCTCTAGGCCTTACGAGTCAGCACAAAATTCGATATTTGGACTGTTGGTGGCGCTAGAGGGTTTGAGCTAGACACACCAAAGTTGCTATAGTAACTTCTAAGACTGGCCTCTACATGTGTGCCAAATTACATAACTTTCCTACGTACGGTTCTATGGGCTGCCATTGACTTCAATGGCGGAAGAAAAAGAACACTAATAAGAACACGAAGAACAATGACAATAGGTGTCTACGCCCCTTCGGGGCTTGACCCCTAATTAAGGGAACACAACAGCAGGTCAATTAAAGTAAATCGATCCACAAATTAAAGATACGACCCATAAGTGATTGTGGATCACCTTTACCTGCTTAAGTGAAAATGAAAATGACTACAGGTGCACTGGAAAGGCAACAACACCATAAATCCTCAAAAAGGGAATGCAGTTTATTTGCTGCTGGTATCCACAGACAGTTCAATAAGTCAACTTTTAAGAATTAAAGTTCGAGGGTTGTTTAAGTTAAATCCTGCGCTAATGTGCGCGCGCTTCCTATTGGCTGCGCTAACTATATGATCTCTCCATGTGCGCCATTTTCCAGTGATGGAAAGCCGGACTTCTGTGCTGCATATGGTTGTTCAAACGAAATAATAATAATAATAATAATAATAATAATAATAATAATAATAATAATAATAATAATAATAATAATAATAACCTTTATTTTCTATAGCGCCTTTAAAAGAACATCTCAAAGCGCTTTACAAAAGCAAAATGAAAGCAACAAAATTACACACATAATATAAAGATTAAAATTAAAGCAACAAAAATAGACAATAAAATAGGCACTATGTAAAATTACAATTAGTCAAATTAAAAGCTACCCTAAAAAATAAGTTTTAAGCAGAGATTTAAAAGTGCCAAGAGATGTTGCTTGCCTTATCTCAGTTGGTAATGAATTCCACAGTTTTGGAGCTAGTGAAGAGAAGGCCCTATCTCCCATCGATTTTAAACGAGTTAAAGGAACAGTTAAACAGCCTGTGTGCAGGTCATCGCTTTTTGTTTTGTATTACACATAATTTATGGGTTTATTAAATATGTTAATTCCAATAATTTCTGTTTAATATTTCTATCCTTTATTTAGTATATTTAGTATAGTATATTATATTTGTTCTTTCATTCTTAATTGTTAGAAAAAAGTCTACATTTTTACTAGAGAAAAATATTATATTATATTTCTAATTCATGTTTTATTTTTGTTGCTGTTTTGTTAAGTATTAATGTGAATGTCATGTTTACTGTTAGACAGAGAGCAGCAGAGCAAAGGAGAACTGCTGTGGGTGGAGCTCAACTACACCTACATGATTCACTACTGTCTCTCTATTACTGCTCTGTGTGCAGGAAAATAAATTCAACATAATCTATACTCAGAGTACATGAGACAGAGGGTGAGACAGGGTCAGAGAGAAAGTAAACCAAAGATAACATTGGTGCTGTGACTCAGGACTCAAGACTGTCAAGGTGGTTGAAGATCATCCAAACATCAGACCGGCGAGTCTGTCTTCATTCTTCATCGCACAGGATTTTAAGCTAAGATTTCTTTAGATATTCCTGGACTTTAAATGATTGCCTGGGTAGAGACTCTATAATGGATCTTCTGAATTAGTTTGATATTATTACTGACTCAAGGTTTCACAGCAGTAAAATATTGTGTGCACATTTTTTTTTCTATTTTCTCGCTCGTATGTTCTTTGATTATGGAAAACACAAGGTTTTCTGGATCTGGATTTCTTCAACTGAAATAGAGAAATAGTGTATTATATAAATTCAGTACACACAGACTGAAGTAGTTTAAGTCTTTGGTTCTTTTCATTGTGATGATTTTGGCTCACATTTAACAAAAACAAGAAGAAAAAAGCGTGTTTCAAGAGGAGGTGTGAGAAAGCGACTTCGGAAACGTCGGAACAGATTCCTCTTGCTAGCTATCACCCTGTCAAATGTGCGTTCGGAAAGCAACAAACTTGATGAACTTAAGCTAAGGGCTGATCATGATTGTTAATTCCGACAAAGCAACTTAGTCTGTCTTACAGAAACTTGTCTCAAGGAACATCATACAACCCCGCACTTGACGGGATATACAACAATTAGAGCGGACAGAAATGACCGCTGCTCATTTAAATCCATAGGCGGAGGACTGTGTGTTTGTCGGCAACAGCTGGGCCACACAGTAATGTGTTCGGGAAAAAGTGTTCACACCGGACTATAAGATTTTAACGATCTCTTTTAAACCATTCTTTCTCCCGCGGGAGTTTGGACAGATCACTGTATTTGCCCACTTTTAACAATATGTGGATTGTCTCACTCGCGCAAACCGGACTATTGATCTCTGCTACGGAAATATTTATAATATTTATCATATTTATAATATTTAAATATAAAGCGCTATGTAGGTCTCCTATTGGAAAGTCTGATCACAACGTAATTCACCTCCTTCCAAAATATAAGACTGCGGTGAAGAGAGTGAAGCCTGTATAAGCAAAGGTTTGGTCGGACAGGTGTAAAGAGCAACTGGAGGACTGTTTTGAGGAAACTAACTGGGAAATATTTTTTCAATCCTCTCAGGACGCTGATGAACGTACAGACGTTATTCCGTCGTACATTAAGTTTTGTGAAGATACTGTGTCCGAAATTAAGACTGTAAACATTTTCCCAAATAACAAACCTTGGGTAACTAAACAGCTGAAAATGTGTCTCAACGAAAGAAAGTTTGCCTTCTGCTCTGGTAATAGAGAATTACTTAGAAAATGAGACAGTTGAGTTTAAATTCTTAAAGCAAAATTTGATTTTCAAAATAAGATTGAGGGAAATTTTCTAACTGGTAATGTAAGACAGGCAAGGGACAGACTTAATACACTAATGGGCAGGCCTAATAAAAGTGATGATAGTTCTGAAAGTAATAGTCAAACGTTTATACATCTAAACAATTGCTTACTAGATTGTGACAGTTGATCTCTTGTGCTAACTAGTAAACAAGGCAGCTATCTAACACATTCATCCATCTTCAATGACAAATGATTTGTTAAATGAATGAATGAATGATTGAATGAACAAACGAACGAACGAACAAATAAACAAATAAATAGAAAGAAAGAAAGAAAGAAAGAAAGAAAGATTGATTAAGAAGTAACAAAAAATGTTATTAACAACAAGCCATCCGGAATTAGCTCGCCTCCTGAGTGGAAAATAAATTTAAAAAATAACAAAAAAGGTAAATAAATCAATAAATGAAAAAAAATAAAATAAGGAAGAAAGAAAGAAAGAAAGAAATTGCCTTTAACAACAAGTATCCAGAGTTGGCTCACATCCTGAGTGGAAAATAAATAAAAAAATAACAAAAAGGGTAAGTAAGTAAGTAAGTAAGTAAGTAAGTAAGTAAGTAAGTAAGTAAGTAAGTAAGTAAATAAATAAATAAATAAATAAATAAATAGAAAGAAAGAAAGAAAGAAAGAAAGAAAGAAAGAAAGAAAGAAAAGTTCCCATTAACAACAGCTATACAGAATTATCTCGCCTCCTGAGTGTAAAATAATTTAAAAGGTCTATACGAAAAGCCTATATGACTTACACGATCAGATTATTTCTGATATATGATTATATCCTACACAAATACCTGATATTATCTCGGCTCCTTCTGGAGATTCCTCGTTTCCACCTTTGATCAGAAGCGTTTAAACTATTTGGAAACACTTAAGCACGCGCGGACCTCGAGCGTGTAAATACAAACATAAACAAGTGGAGGCGCCGTAATTCTAGAACGTTCGCGTCAAATTCGTGAATATTTAATAAGTGCGCGCTTGGATCTGTCCAATCAGA
The DNA here is from genome assembly GCF_030014155.1 of Tachysurus vachellii. NCBI lineage: Eukaryota > Metazoa > Chordata > Actinopteri > Siluriformes > Bagridae > Tachysurus > Tachysurus vachellii. The sequence continues at coordinate 15,177,778 of NC_083466.1, read as the reverse complement.
GTAAAACACGCAACTGCGTCACACCAAAAATGCAATTAAAACATTAAGGGAACACAACAGCAGGTCAATTAAAGTAAATCGATCCCCAAATTAAAGATACGACCCATAAGTGATTGTGAATCACCTTTACCTGCTTAAGTGCAAACGAAAATGACTACAGGTGCACTGGAAAGGCAACAACACCATAAATCCTCAAAAAGGGAATGCAGGTTATTTGTTGCTGCTGGTATCCACAGACAGTTCATTCAATCCTTCAATTTAAACTTTTAAGTATTAAAGTTCGATGATTGTTTTAGTTAAATCTTGCGTTAATGTGGGGTAATGTGTGGCTGCGCTAATTATATGATCTCTCCGTGTGCGCCATTTTTCCAGTGCACCATTTTTCCATTTTTCTAACGAGAATAAATTGGTGGAGCTCAACTACACCTACATGATTCACTACTGTCTCTGTTACTGCTCTGTGTGCAGGTCATCGCTTTTTGTTTTGTATTACACATAATTTATGGGTTTATTAAATATGTTAATTCCAATAATTTCTGTTTAATATTTCTATCCTTTATTTAGTATATTTAGTATAGAATAGTATATTTGGTCTTTCATTCTTTCATGTTAAGTATTAATGTGAATGTCATGATTATTGTTAGACTGAGAGCAGCAGAGCAAAGGAGAACTGCTGTGGGTGGAGCTCAACTACACCTACATGATTCACTACTGTCTCTCTATTACTGCTCTGTGTGCAGGAAAATAAATTCAATATAATCCATACTCAGAGCACGTGTCCTGCTGAATGGTGAGACAGGGTCAGAGAGAAAGTAAACCAAAGGCAACATTGGTGCCTTGATTCATGACTTCTGTCAAGGTGGTTGAAGATCATCCAAACATCAGACCGGCGAGTCTGTCTTCATTCTTCATCGCACAGGATTTTAAGCTGATTTCTTTAGATATTTCTGGACTTTAAATGATTGCCTGGGTAGAGTCTATGGTTCTTGTAATTGTGATTAAATTTCACTGACATTTAACAAAAACCCACTAATTCACTATCTCAAAAAATTCAGTTCAGTAGGCTACACAATTATGGGGAAGATTGCTGATCTAACAGTTGTTCAGAAGACAATCATTCAGAGCTACAGTTCATTGAGGGATGGTTGTTGAAGCCTCGACCCCAGCCTCAATCCATTCCTTGTGAAACTCACTCAAATTCTTGAAACGATTTTGCTTGACAATCCTCTCAAGGCTGTGGTTCTCTGGGTTGGTTGTGCATCTTTTTCTTTCACACTTTTTCTTTCCACTTAACTTTCTGTTAACATGCATGGATACAGCATTCTGTGAAAAGCCAGCTTCCTTGGCATTGCCTTCTCGACAACTGTCAGATCAGCAGTCTTCCCTATGATTGTGTAATCTAGTGAACCAAATTGAGAGACCATTCTGATGGCTGGAAAATCTTTGCAGGTGTTTTGAGTTGATTAGTTGATTGAAATGTCACCATATTAAAATTTTTTGAGAGGTGAATCAAAATCAACACAATTAAAAGTACCAAAGACTTAAAGTACTTCATTTTGTGTGTCCTAAATTTATATATTACACTATATTTATTTTATATATGTGTGTGTGTGTGTGTATGTAGCTATGTAATTCAGATGAATTAATGAAATAGATGAACTTTTCCACGACATTCTTATGTATTGAGATGCACCTTTGTGTGTGTGTATATAATTTGTTTATCAGGTGGTATTTACTGCTCTTGAGGTTTGTACATTTTGTTCCTTATGTTACCTACTAGCACTTTGCTTAATCAAAGGCATATCATTGTGCATAGAAATATTCTTGACATCCTGTTTCCGCCAGCTGCTCCCATTCACTGTTCACTGTTCCCAGCTATGTGCCCGCCTCACCATGGAGGGCAGAATCCAGGAAGCTCAAAGTCAACTCAAAGGTATGTTTGTGTTTGGGTTTGTTCTGAACTGGCACATAAAGCCTGTGTTTAATACTAATGAAATTTTTTTATTGCCGTCTTAAATCTGAACCACTATCACTGTATGTATAAGTTAGTGTGTTTAACTTGATTGTACACTTTTAACTCTTATCAGATGAAGAGGGTGACAAGTGTGGGCCAGAGGGAGGAAAAAGCAGCTATATTATATGTTATATTAGAAAGTTGAACAGAAGGTGAATTTATTGTCAGAACAGTAGTCAGTAATATGATTAACAGCATTTTAAGATTGTTAAAAGGTCTGTCAGTTTTGGGCAAAATTTGGCCTTTTTTTAATTATGTTGGCTTTGTAGAAGCCAACATTCTGTTTTCCGATTTAAGTTTAGACAAAAATTTATGAATAGTTACTCCTCCTATGCACCAAATTCGGATATGTTGTAGTCCCTGGTCTGAAGTTTGTTGCTATTACTTTTCTAAGTGATCCGAGTGCTGGTACTTCTGGTACCGGGTCTCAAAGTGGCCTTTTTTCCCATAGACTCCCATTATAAACTTTGGAGCTATATAACTCTGCAAGCTTTCGAACTAACTATACCAAACTCGGCCAGCTCCTTTAGGGTGATACTGATGTTGGTGTACCGACTGGCCTTTCAGTTGCCCAATATATGCAAAATCAAAAAACTTTTTACAACATTGACACGTGACATATCAAAACACTCAGAACAATGAGGGGAACTTCCTCACTTGTATTCTGATGACGTCACGTGACGTCACGTGAAAATAAAAAATTTGCACAACATGGACTTGTGACATCAAAACACTCAGCACAATGAGAACTGCCTCACGTGTATTCTGGTCATGTCATTTGACGTCACATAAAAAAAAAATTAGCACAACATGGACATGTGAAATATCAAAACACTCAGCCCAATGTGGGGAACTTCCTCAAGAATATTCGGATGACGTCACATGCTCGTTTCCACTTACCTCCAAATGTTTTGGCACCCTAGCTTTTATCTTAGCTTTAGCTTTTAAAATTTATCAAGAGTAATTCCTCCTAGGGCTTTCGAGCCACATGCACCAAATTCGGATATGTTGTAGACCCTGGTCTGAAGTTTGTTGCTATAACATTTCTAAGTGATCCAAGTTCTGGTACTTCCGGTACCGGGTCTCAAAATGGCCTTTTTTCCCCATAGACTTCCATTATAAACTTTGGAGCTATATATAACTCGGCAAGCTTTTGAACTATCTACACCAAACCTGGCCAGCTCCTTTAGGGTGATACTCTGAACAAAGTTTTAAATTGGTTGTTCCGCAGGCCCGCCCCCAAAATATGCAAAATCAAAAAACTTTTTACAACATGGACATGTGACATATATCAAAACACTCAGAACAATGAGGGGAACTTCATGGGTATTCTGATGACGACACGTGATGTCACGTGAAACTCAAATATTAGCACAACTTGGGCATGTCATATATCAAAACACTCAGCCCAATGAGGGGAATTACCTCACGTGTATTCTGTTGATGTCACGTGACGTCACGTGATGTCATGTGAAAATCAATAATTAGACTAAAATTAAAATAAAAAACTGATCAAAACACTCTGCCCAATGTGGGGAACTTTCTCAAGAGTATTCGGATGACATCACATGCTCATCTCCACTTGCCTCCAAATATTTTGGCACCCTAGCTTTTTGTCTACTTGCCTCCAAACGTAACAGGGATCCTTGTGTCCACTCACCTCCAAAAAACACCGGCCATTGCAAATACTTGCTTTGTCAAAGCCAACATCAAAGATTGTCGCGACAAACTTTACAAATCTAGTTCTTCATGAAGTCATACTTCAATAAATATTCATTCACTGATTTTGTTGCAGAGTACTTCATTGTTCTTCATTGTTGCAGAGTACTTCATCTCCATAAAGTTGGTCAGCAGCAGGAAGCATGAAGTGCACAGACAGCGTCAGAAGCATCTCGCCTGGGCTAAAGACAAAAAGGACTGGACTGCTGCTGAGTGGTCCAAAGTTATCTTCTCTGATGAAAGTAAATTTTGCATTTCCTTTGGAAATCAGGCTCCCAGAGTCTGGAGGAAGAGAGGAGAGGCACACAATCCACGTCGCTTGAAGTCCAGTGTAAAGTTTCAACAGTCAGTGATGGTTTGGGGTGCCATGTCATCTGCTGGTGTTGGTCCACTGTGTTTTCTCAAGTCGAAGCTCAACGCAGCCGTATACCAGGAAGTTTTAGAGCACTTCATGCTTCCTGCTGCTGACCAACTTTATGGAGATGCAGATTTCATTTTCCAACAGGACTTGGCACCTGCACACAGTGCCAAAGCTACCAGTACCTGGTTTAAGGACCATGGTATCCCTGTTCTTAATTGGCCAGCAAACTCACCTGACCTTAACCGCATAGAAAATCTATGGGGTATTGTGAAGAGGATGATGAGATATGCCAGACCCAACAATGCAGAAGAGCTGAAGGCCGCTATCAGAGCAACCTGGGCTCTCATAATACCTGAGCAGTGCCACAGACTGATCAACACCCCATTGCTTCAGGCAAAAGGAGCCCCAACTAAGTATTGAGTGCTGTACATGTTCATACTTTTCATGTTCATACTTTTCAGTTGGCCCAGATTTCTAAAAATCCTTTTTTTGTATTGGTCTTAAGTAATATTCTAATTTTCTGAGATACTGAATTTGGGATTTTCATTAGTTGTCAGTTATCATCATCAAACTGAAATGAAATAAACATTTGAAATACATCAGTCTGTGTGTAATGAATGAATATAATATACAAGTTTCACTTTTTGAATGGAATTAGTGAAATAAATCAACTTTTTGATGATATTCTAATTATATGACAAGCACCTGTATACAATATAAGTATATTGGTATATTAATGTTTTCGATACATCTTGGATTTATCTTTTTATTAAAGAAATTATTCAGGAAATACTAAAGATGGCTTTGATATTTAACTGCCTTCACAGGTGACTTCTCATTGGTAGTCTCAAAAGAGATGAAATCAGCAGCCTGAATGAAGAGAAAACAAACACACATTCACACACTAATGCTTTGCATCACGTAGCATAAACTCAAACCGATCACCTTATAAACAGTTTGTTTTGGTGTCATGGTGGTCACATTATGACATTTAGATACCACTTACAGAGATGTTCTCTTCTTGACCACTTCCAATGCAAGCAATCTCTACTTGCACTACTTAGACTAGATTTTAAAAAGATCATATATCAGAACAACATTTCTAAGATATTCAGGCTGAGTACAGCCCATATGTACTTATTGAAAGAGACAAACAGTGACTAAAAACATCAACAAATTTGTAACTGTCTTCTGTCATGCTTTGTCCATGTTAAAACAGGTGCAAAGTACAGGAATAATCCTAGAGGTTGCTTAGTAAATAGTACAGATTAACAGCACTTTACCGGCTGATTGGATGTACATGCTGATTAACATTGTAAACAATTTATGGTTAGGTTATGGTTTTAGCGTTTTGTAAAAAATAAATAAAATCAATCAATCTCACAAAGTCAAAATAAAAATTGTATCAAGGTGCATCACTGCTGTTTGGTAAAACAACTACACTTATCAGTGCATTTTGGAGCACACATGTTAGTGTTTAGATGAAATATGGCCTAGAAATTTCCATTTAAAAATGAAGCACAGAATATGGCCTTGAACTATCAGAGTTAAGTGGTAAGCCTGGTAATGGATACAGAGATTTGGTCCTTATAGTACATACACTGTGGCATATTAAACAAAGTCTATTATTAGCACATAGGGTGTTCTTGAAGGGATCATCTAATCTGAATTAACTGCATAATAATACTTTCAGTATAATCTGACCTTCATTTCATTTTCCACTTTGAAAACAGTATCTGGGTTCATGTAACTTTTCCTGGGATCCGGATCATCAGCTGATTGCCAGTTTGGATCCTGACCAGTGCAATGGACATAACTGACTGAGGAGTCCTGGACAATGAGCAGTAAAATTCTATGTTACAGCACATATTAAGGTTTTATTTTTACATCTCATCTGACCTTCAACATTCTGCCTAATCTGACCTGCACTTCATCTTCTGATGTAAAAACAGTGTCCAGGTTCATGTAACTTTTCCTGGGATCTGGAGCATTAGCTGATTGCTAGTTTGGATTCTGGACAGTGTACTGGAGGTTGCTAAATGAGTAGTCCTGGACAATAAGTGGTAAAATTCTGTGTTACAGCACACATTAAGGTTTTACGTTTACACAGGCTAAAATAATTGCACTGACAATTCCTTTTGATTAGTACGTAAACTAAAAAAACGTTTCTCAGCTCTTACAGGATCAAAGCCACGATGAGTGTAGGATGCAACGTCTTGTTGGGAGCAGCGCATGTTTGAATCCAAGGAGCCTGGCATATAGCACTGATACTCTGCAATTAAACAAACAAAACAATGAATTCTGACAAACGGCTCATTGTTGTGTAACATGTTACAAACATCTCACTGATACATTATTCTGGAACAACATTACAATACAATGCATCTCCTAGTACCCATCTACTGGACTAAATGGCAAGGTGAAATATCAGGTTTTAAAATAACTGTATTACCCAATTTCCCCCTGGGGATTAATAAAGTATTCTGATTCTGATTATAAACACTCAATGTACACAGAAATAGATCATGTGCAACGTAAAGCCTGACTAATATACTGGTTGGCCAAATTAAGGGTCCATTAAATCAACAGAAATCATGTGCATAAAGAACCACAAATAACACTTTAAATATGTTATTAAACATAAGGTTAAAAACCAAATATGAAGGATTTCAAACAAAATCAAATGCGCTGCCAAGTGCTGTAATCACTTGCATTTTGATTACAAGCAGTATATATATGCAAGGCATTGTGGCACTTGCTGGTTATAGTGTCTGCTTGTGGAACTAAAGACATAAAGAAAAGCCATGTTTTGAAAATGTTAATATTTATAACTAAATATTATAAATAAATGTATAAATTTGTTACTGTAATATTTTTTACATTCTTTGTGCTTTATACCACATTTATTATTAGAGGCTAGACAGATCAGGCAAGCACAAATTGTTACAATATATAATAGAATTATATTGACTTGATATTATATGACATCTTAATTTATATTTCCTAGAAATGTATACTTGGGAAAAAAGTTGGATAGATAAAGTGATACTCATGGAGGTTAGACAAATACCTGTTACCTATTAAGACTCAACACTGAAATTGAGAAAAATTGGACTGGGCTACATCCAATATTGCATGCAAGCATATGTCATACTAATGCCCAATACTATTGTATTTGCTACAGCAGAATGCAACTGGGCTGCTTATTAGTAATTAAACTATTAACTATTCATTACCTGGTGAGTAATGAGGTATGAGGGCACCTAAATTCCCATCAGGCACTGCATAATGTGAGCCCTGTTGCATTTGACTGGATGGATGTTCCCACGGAAAATCCATCTGGAAGTGACAGAACTCAGAGCTTGAATCACCATGATCTGTTACAAATGCCTGGGAGGTTTGGGGTGTTGTGTCAGACCACTTCCCCCGCTGTGAGTACAGGTGAGGAGTTCCTTGATGCTCAACTAAATCTGTGCCTGAACAGACAGACAAATCATACATTAATGAAAAAAGTAATAAAAGTACAGATGAATGCCAAGGAAGCAATGTTAGCTAGCCAACACTTTTTCTTTGTCTGTTTTCTAAACAAATTCCTGCACATACTTACAAATTCTTTTCAAGGGACCTGGTTTAAAATGTTTAGGAGAATGTGGAAGAAGGTGGAAAGGTCCAAGAGGTCTGAATATGTACACGGAACCCAGAAATATGTGGACTATGCTTAAATTGCATTCCTACATGCAGTTTTTGATTCTTGATGCAAAACTGACCTTTCCTAAATGGACGGTTTTCCGAGTACTAGAGCTTACAGAGAGCTAGCTCAAGTACTACAGTTAAGGGGTAGTGGGTAGTGTTTTTACAATATAGATCCAAAGAACCCTGCTTGAATCCTGAGCTCACATTACTATCTGTATGTACTTTCTGCTGCTTAATTTATTTAGATTTTTACATGCCAGGAAATGGATTGGTTATGCTAATAAATCGCACATAGTTATGAATGTATGTAATGGGCTCGCATCCCAATCAGAGTAACCAGTTTTATTTTGACAGGCTCTGGAGTCACCTTGAAACTGACCAGGGTAAAGTAGTTACTAAAGATAAATTAATGTGTATATGAAAGAATGAATTATAGTTTGTTCTGTCCATATACTGACCAACCACAGCAGAGTTCTCAGGTGAATTTAACATCGGATAGTTGGAAAGTCTTGACTGGTTGGACACTTCTGGCCCAGCGGCAAGCTTGTCCTTGTTGGAAGGCGTCAGTCACTTTAGCTTCACCAGAAGCTCTGGGTTAGCCCGTTTGAAGTTGGGGTTGGAAAAGTGATGCATGGTGCTGACTTGCTTCCCTGAGATCTAATAGTCTGGGCGCACTTTTCTGAAGCCGTACAGGTTTAGCTGACGAACAAAACTGATGAAGTCTTTCGTTTCGAAGTACTTGTTCATCCGCTTGTTGGATGTAGATAGCACTTCAGCTTTGAAGGCCTCCTGACAGATCAGTATTCCTTCCCCACTGTCATCCCAGCAGATTGATCAAATCTGAGGATCATTCACCAAATGCCACAATTTGCTGGGAAAGTTTCTGCGGTTGACGTCCATCCTAGCTAAATTATTTGTAATCAACAGATAAGAGCTCAGTGTTATTGAACTATACATGTTTATACATCTAAACAATTGCTTCCTAGATTGTGACAGTTGATCTCTTGTGCTAACTAGTAAACAAGGCAGCTATCTAACACATTCATCCATCTTCAATGACAAATGATTTGTTAAATGAATGAATGAATGAATGAATGAATGAATGAATGATTGAATGAACAAACGAATGAACGAACAAGGATCATTCACCAAATGCCACAACTTGTTGGGAAAGGCGGTTGATCCGGACGGAGAGAAGAATTTCATTCACATCCATCCCAGCTAAATGATTTGTAATCGAAGATAAGAGCTCAGTGTTATTGAACTATACATGTTTATACATCTAAACAATTGCTAACTAGATTGTGCAAGGCAACTATCTAACACAATCATCCATCTTCATTAACAAATGATTTGTTAAATAATGAAATAATTCATTAAATAAATAAACAAATATATAAATAAATAATGATTAAGAAATAAAAAAAAAATTGCCATCAACATCAAGCTAGAAAGTGCTGTCCATAGTTGGCTGGCCTCATGTGTAGAAAATAAATAAAAAATGTTCCTTTTTATGAATAGCCTATATGACTTACACGATCTGATTATTTCTGCTATATGACTATATCATATACAAATACCTGGAATCTCAGCTCCTTCTGGAGAATTCTTGTTTCCATCCATGATCAGAAGCGTTTAAACTATTTGCAAACACTTAAGCGCACTTGGACCTCGGGCATTTCAATTTAAAACTAAAGTACTGTAGACGCGTGGTAAATACATGAATATTCAATAAGTGCGGGCTTGGATCCATCCAATCAGAGTAAAACAAGTGACTGCAACTTATTTCAGTCACAAAGTGAAGTCCTTCGTTTTAGTAAATTGCAGGTCAACACAGAAAATATGCTATTTAAGAATATTTAGGGTTCAAGCGCGAAGCGCTGGAAACCTATTGTTTTCGTTAGGATTTTTATTATTATTATTATTATTATTATTATTATTATTCCGCCCTACAAATGATCGTGCAGCCCAAACCGTAAGGCCTAGAGAGCTCAAACTTGGTCAGATGGTAGTACTGGTCACAGTTACTCAGGGCCAAGGACTCAGCGAAATCGGCCAATTTGGGGCGCTTCAGCGCCCCTCAACGCGTTTGTGCCCATAACTACTAAACCGTATGTCCAAATCTCAAGTGCTTTATATCATTGGAATCCTTGGCTCAGGACTTAAAAAATGTATATCTCCGATTTCATTTCCACCATTAAAAATTTTTTCGCTATAGTGCATTTTGTCCGAAACCTACTTTTGCGAACTAGTCCTAGGTTTTTTGCCTGATCGAGACCAATCCAGTGCAGTAATATTCTCTGGAGTCTCAATGTCAATAATTATCGAATAAAAGTCGAAATTTTGATTCAGGGTCCTTAAGGGGCCCCAAAACATTCGGACTGTGAGGAGCCAGTTTTACTAAAATGTCAATAACTCAAGAACTAAATGAGCTATCAACACCAAACCTGGGACACATGTGAAAGAGGTCAAACTGAGGTCACAGTTTAAAAACCGTGGCGATTGTTTGTTCTTGTTCTCCCTCTCTCTCTCTTTGCTCCACTATCTATCTTTTCAGATCCCTACCATTGGACATCTCCTGTCAATCTTCATTATCCTGTGTGACATCACCCGTCGATCCACCTATTGTTATTGACACACCTATCCACCTATAGACACCTATTGTTATTGTTCTTCGTGTTCTTATTAGTGTTCTTTTTCTTCCGCCATTGAAGTCAATGGCAGCCCATAGAACCGTACGTAGGAAAGTTATGTAATTTGGCACACATGTAGAGGCCAGTCTTAGAAGTTACTGTAGCAACTTTGGTGTGTCTAGCTCAAACCCTCTAGTGCTACCAACAGTCCAAATATCGAATTTTGTGCTGACTCGTAAGGCCTAGAGACAAAATTCTTGCATCATCAGAATCAGAATCAGAAAGGTCTTTATTGCCAAGTATGTTTTCACATACGAGGAACACACACACATTTACACACACATTTACACAAACACACACACACACACTTACACACACATTTACACAAACACACACTTACACACACACACACATTTACACACACATTTACACAAACACATACACACACACACACTCACACTTACACACACTCACTCACACTTGCACACACACTTACACACACCCATTCACTCACACTCGCACACACACACACACTCACATACTCACACACACACTCACACACACTTACACTCACACTTACTTTTAAACTAAGTGTTTAAACTATTTGGGACACATGTGAAAGAGGTCAAACTGAGGTCACAGTTTAAAAACCGTGGCGATTGTTTGTTCTTGTTCTCCCTCTCTCTCTCTTTGCTCCACTATCTATCTTTTCAGATCCCTACCATTGGACATCTCCTGTCAATCTTCATTATCCTGTGTGACATCACCCGTTGATCCACCAATCAACCAGAATCAGAATCAGGATTAGAATCAGAAACAGAGACAGAAACACAAGGAGAAAGATATGTGCTAATTTGTTAGGGGGCTCTATTGTTGTTCATTCGGTTTTAGTATGTCAGACTGTTCATGTATCCCAATTTCTTAGTTATTTTGTGTGTGAGACTTGAGGGTCACTTTGTGTATGTGACTTGAGGGTCACTTTGTGTACGTGAATTGCGGGTCACTTTGTGTACGTGACTTGCGGGTCACTTTGTGTACGTGACTTGCGGGTCACTTTGTGTACGTGACTTGCGGGTCACTTTGTGTATGTGACTTGCCGGTCACTTTGTGTATGTGACTTGCGGGTCACTGGATGCTTCTGGATGCTTGTGTTTCTTCGCTTTATGGATATGACTTTGTTTATTTTGGGGAAAACTGGACAGGTGAGTACTTCACATGACATATATTGTGCAACACATTGGTAAGCTTTTCTGTATTAGAGACACTAGGTTAGGAGCGGGTGCCACCCTCTGTAACTTGCGGGTCACTTTGTGTATGTGAAAATCCTTTAAGGCCTTAAACTCCCTAAAGGCCTTAAACGCTTGAACCCCGGGAAATGCTGCTTGCAGCTTTAATTTGTTTTGAGATTTCAGGCCCCCCCCCCAATAAAAGAGGCAATGAAACATTAAGGAAACACAACAGCAAGTCAATTAAAGTAAATTGATCCACAAATTTAAGATACAATCTATAAGCAATTGTGAATTACCTTTACCTACTTAAGTGCAGGTCTTAATTGCCGCCTTTTCTCTTTCTTTTTTTTTCCCCCTTGCCCCCGGTTCGTGAAGTGGGAGACCGTAAAAGGGATCTCGGCCTTTGTTTTTTTTTTATTGGTGGCACTGCAACATGCTGAGTTGAAGGATCTGCAGTAGAGCAAAAGAAATCTGCTGTGCATGAGTCACATATCTTCTAGCTCCACAATAAAAGTTAAAATATATTAAGCTCATATCGAATTTTAGACACAGTATGAAAAGGACAAACAGAGACAACTCATACATTAATGAAAGAAAAATAATAGAAGTACAGATGAATGCCAAGGCAACAAAGTTATCTAGCCAGCACTTTTTCTCTTGGTCTGTTTCTCTGGAAATTCCTTTATATTCTAACAAATTCTTTTCAATTGACCTTGTCTAAAATGTTTTATTAGAAGGAGGTCTGAATAGTGGGTAGTGTTTTCACAGTATAGATCCAAAGAACACTGCTTCAATACTGAGCTCACATTACTATCTGTATGTACTGTCTACTGCTTAATGTACTTAGATTTCATAACTCCTACATCCTCCCCCTTACATGCCAGGAAATGGATTGGTTATGCTAATAAATCGCACATAGTTATGAATGTATGTGATGGGCTGGCATCCCAATCAAAGCACCCAGTTTTATTTAGACAGGCTCTGGAGCCACCTTGAAACTGACCAGGGTAAAGTAGTTACTAAAGATGAATGAATGTATAAATGAAAGAATGAATTATAGTTTGTTCTGTCCATATACTGACCGACCACAGCAGGCCCAGCGGCAAGCTTGGCCTTTTTGGAAGGCGTCAGTCGCTTTAGGTTGACCAGAAGCTCTGGGTTAGCCCGCTTGAAGTTGGGGTTGGAAAAGTGATGCATGGTGCTGACTTGCTTCTCTGAGATCTCATAGTCTGGGCTCACTTTTCTGAAGCCGTAAAGGTTTAGCTGGCGAACAAAACTGATGAAATCTTTTGTTTTAAAGTACTTGTTCACCTTCTTTTTTGCTGTAGATAGCAATTCAGCTTTGAAGGCTTCCTGACAGATCAATATTCCTTCCCCACTGTCATCCCAGCAGATTGAGCAAATCTGAGGATCATTCACCAAATGCCACAACTTGCTGGGAAAGTTTCTGCGGTTGTCTTCCATCCCTGTTGATTTGTAATCAACAGATAAGAGCTCAGTGTTATTGAACTATACATGTTTATCCATCTAAACAATTGCTAACACATTCATCCATCTTCATTGACAAATGATTTGTTAATAGAATAAAAACATAAATAAATAAATAACACAACAAGCTAGCAACAGCTACCCAGAGTTGGCTCGCCTCCTCTGTGTAAAATAAAATAACAAAAAAGGTAAATAAATCGATAAAAAATTGTAAAAATTAAAATAAATAAATAAATATATAAATAAAAAGAAAGAAAGAAAGAAAGAAAGAAAGAAGGTCAAAAAATTCCCATTAACAACAGCTATCCAGAATTATCTCGCCTCCTGAGTGTAAAATAATTTAAAAGGTCTATACGAAAAGCCTATATGACTTACACGATCAGATTATTTCTGATATATGATTATATCCTACACAAATACCTGATATTATCTCGGCTCCTTCTGGAGATTCCTCGTTTCCACCTTTGATCAGAAGCATTTAAACTATTTGGAAACACTTAAGCACGCGCGGACCTCGAGCGTGTAAATACAAACATAAACAAGTGGAGGCGCCGTAATTCTAGAACGTTCGCGTCAAATTCGTGAATATAAGTGCGCGCATGGATCTGTCCAATCAGAGAGGAAGGT
>NC_083466.1:15049787-15163514 GCF_030014155.1 Tachysurus vachellii | reverse complement strand
TTGGGAGGGTGTTATTGTCCAAGGCAGAAGGTATCTCCAGATCTGTATACATTTCTTTATCACTAGATGTGCCCTCTACTGTGATGAAAGATTTGGATAAGATATTGTATGACTTTATCTGGAGAAAAAAAAACCCATTATTTGAAAAAAGAGGTCTTATGTAATACTAAAGAACAAGGGGGGCTAGAGGTTCTGGATTATAGTACACTCAATAATACTTTCAAGATTAGATGGTTAATAGAATTTTTGAAAAATAAAGATAGTGTGTGGAATATATTTCCTATTTATATATTTAACTCGATTGGGGGCATACATTTTTTGTTGAAATGCAATTTTTCTGTTGATAAAATTCCGGTTAAACTGGCTGGTTTCCATAAACAGGCCCTGTTAGCATGGAATCTGATCTATAAACACAATTTTTTGCCACACAGTTATTGCATCTGGAATAACAAAGACATATTATTTAAAAACAAATCACTTTTCTATCAAAACTGGCTTAATGAAGGGATTATTTTGGTAAAACAGTTGTTAAATTCTGATGGGTATTTGTTGTCTTACACTGAGTTTCTTGAAAAATTCCAATTACCAGTTAAACCAAGAGATTTTGCTATTGTTTTTGATTGTTTATGCAATTCCAAAGAGTGTTGTATTTCTTGTAAAAAATTCAAGTTCTTTGTAAATTAATATGAACGACTTTTGTGGTAGTTTATACATCGGCAATGTGAATATCTTGAAACAAAAGTGTAGCAATAATATTATAAGAAATGCCCTCTGTTTTGTTTCTTTCCCTGCAGCAAGGTTTTTTTGGTCTTCCTTATTTGGCAATATATACTGGGACAAAACATGGAAAATACTGAATAAGTTTTGCATCAACAATAAAATTAAGGAGGTATCTTACAAGATTCTACATAGGATTTATCCGGTAAAACATGTTTTGGAGAGGTTTAAGCTTAATATTTCTTATGCTTGCGAATTTTTTTGGTCAGGAAAAGGAAACAATTTTGCATCTGTTCTATCATTGTATCTATTCAAGACTTTTTTGGAAGGATATGGAAAATTATATTGGTAGAAAATTGGGTTGTGTGGTAGAAATTGGTGTGTGTGATGTGTTTTTTTATTTTGAGGGAGTTCATTTTGAAAATAATGTACAATGTATTATACAACTGGTTATTATATTAGGTAAGTACCATATACACAAAACAAAGTGGGCCCTTTGTAAACCAAATCTGTCTCATTTTATAAATGATTTTAAGTTATACAGCAATCTTTTGGAAAAACTAAAAAACAAAAAAGCTCAGAAAACATGTAATATTTTAAAAGAATTCAATTTTTTGTAACTTTTTTTCCCTTTTTTTTTTTTTTTTTTCTTTTTTTTCTGGTAGCCAATGTGACTGATATCTCTTGTGTGTTTGGCATTGATCAAAAGGTGTATTTTGTGTTTGTTTTTTTGCATCAATAAAAAAAATAAATAAATTAAGGGAACACAACAGCAGGTCAATTAAAGTAAATCGATCCCCAAATTAAAGATACGCTCAATCTGTCAATTTAAAGTTTTAAGTATTAAAGTTCGAGGGTTGTTTAAGTTAAATCCTGCATTAATGTGAGCGCCCTTCCTATTGGCTGCGCTATTGGTGACGCTACGACGTGCCGAGTTAAATGATCTGCAGTAGAGCAAAGGAGACCTGCTGTGTGTGAGAACATATGTTGTAGCTCCACAATAAAAGGTCAAATATATTAAGCTCATGGCCAATTTTAGACACAGTATTAAAAGGATTGCACAAACTATTATAATCGATTGATTATATCAATAGTTCCCTTTCGAGAGAACTCGTCAGAGCTGACGCTATGGGAATGCTTCTGTGAGGAAGTTGTGTCTAAAGCGCTGTGTGCACACACGCCAATTTAAAGGCTCAGGAAGTGATTACGCTCCATATAAGGGCATCTACGTCACGTTACTCTAGCTTTTTGGAGAAGACGCGCCCACTGCAACAGAGCTGCGCTTTGACATTGAGCACACCTGTGCCACGCAATTATTAAAAAAAAAAAGTAGTGATGGCAAAGTGAAGCTTTCTTGAAGCAGTGAAGCTTTCAACCCAATTGTATCGGAAAAAGGTTCATTATTCGAAGCTTTTCAAATCAGAGCTCAATGAGGACCTCTGCTGGTGAAAGCGCTATCACAGAATGTTTCACAACCGAACAACGTATTAATTTTAGAAAACATGGACGATGTATTATTATTATTATTATTATTATTATTATTATTATTATTATTATTGTTATTATAGGCCAGCTGCTGAGAGCAAATCAAACACTGGACCTAAAAACAGATTAAGGATAGACCTTGTCTCAAAAGTATAAAGTGTGAACCATTTAAAAAAGATCATGGTATCATGGTATCATATTGCATTCCTATATTTTTCAACTTATTGCTACTATCCAATATATATATATATATATATATATATATATATATATATATATATATATATATATATATGTGTGTGTGTGTGTGTGTGTGTGTGTGTGTGTGTGTGTGTGTGTGTGTGTGTGTAAGTGCCCGGTAAGGTTTTGATGTCTTTTATTTTGAAATTGGCATTATTTCGTTTGTTACGTCACTTGGTGTCCACAGGTGCATATAATCTGTGAGTATGCGGACTCGATATAATGATACACTTTAATGATCATGGGATTGGAAAAGAGAAGGCATATTTCATACAATTGTTATTATTAATGGGAAAATTTCACATTCATAAAATGAAGTGGTCTGACTCCAAACCAAATTTTTTTTGCTTTATAAATGATTTCAAACTGTATTGTTCTGTTTTGGGTAATTGTCGAAGCAAAAAGGCAATTCGAGCTTATAATATTGTAAGCAGATATGATGTATAGGGTAGCACCCTTTTCCTCTTCCTTTTGTTTGTTATAATTTTGCTCTTGTCCTCTGGCATTGTTGTTTCTTTTATTTTAGTTGCTGTGTATTTGTACTTTAAATAATATATCTCATTGTATTGTTGGTTTATGGCATTAAAAAAAAATAATAAATAAATAAATCTGTGAGTATGCGTGTGGATGCAGGTTGGAGAGGGTGAGTAGCTGGGACGCTTTCTGTTGACCGTTTCGTTTCGTTTCGTTTCGTTTCAACGTTTCTTTGAATATACATTTCCTTTGAACGTTTCCTTTTGATTTACAGTTACTTCCTTTTCCATTTATTGGAGATCATCTTATCTTGCCATCACTCTGCTAAACATTATAATCTGACTTCTGAATAAACCACCTGTATGCAACTGAAACGCGTCATCTTTAACTCCCTCTACTCAGCCTCTTAGCGGCCACTGGTTGCTGCTATAATTTAGTCAACAGAAAAGGCTTGCTGTTGGATCATTGGGATCGGGGATCATTGGGATCATGAATCACTGGGATGTTTGGCTACAGCGTTGCTGTTTATTGAATGTGAAGACGCCCGTTTTGCTGCGTGAAGTCTGTGTACCGCGATATTGAATGGATTGGATGGGATTGTGGTTGTGGAACAAGTGAATGTAGATGAGCCTGAGAACGCTGCTGAGAGCAGCAAGAGAGAGCCTAAGCCTACTGCAAAGGCCTTGGCAGTCAAAATGGAGGGATTGCAAAAGGATCGCAAGGCTATGGTGAATAAAATGAAGAGCATGATTTTATCTATGAAAGACCTCATGAAATGTGATGACAGTGCTCCACAAGTGCGTTCAATGTTGACATCTTTGAAATGTTTAAGGGATGATGTATCTGTGTTGCACAAAAAGATACTTGTGTTTCTCCCTCCTGATGATCTAAATAAACAAACAGAGTGGTTTGAATCAATATGTAAGCACACTGATGGATTTGTGGAAGATGTGGAACAATGGCTGAATGAAGTGGAAAATGCCAAGCAAAGTGCTCAAACTACAGAATCAAGTTCTACTCAAAGCCATGCAAATCTTGGCTCATCGCTCTCTGTTCTACATTATACAAAGCCAGTGGATAATCCTATTATACCTCCATCTTCAGTTGAACCAGTTTCATCATCTCACAATATGCATGTTCCAAGTGAATATCAGAACCTTAATGCTGGCTATGATGAAGTACAGAATCAAATACAACCAACAGACAGTGTTTCTAATGTGAGCAGGAAAACGTCATCCAGTAACACAACTCATGGATCTCAATCCAGTCGATCTTCTATTGCATCTGCTCGTCTTAAGATAGAGGCCGAAACGGCAGCCTTGTTGGCACGTCAGAAAATGTTACAGCAAAAACATGCACTGCAGAAGGAAGAGGAGGATCTGAGGAAGAAAAGGGAACAAATGGAGCTTGACACTGAAATTGCTGCATCAATGGCCAAGATGAAAGTATATAACAACTAGAGATCGAAATCAAGTATATCTACTACGCCTCCTGATACCAATGTTTTAAAGAAGAAACAGACTGGAACTGAATCTTTTATTCCTAATGTGGAATCATCTTTACCTTCAGGTTCATGCGTACGGTCACAACATCCACCTGCATCATATTCACAGACTCATGCTACACAAGAGGATTTAATGCATTTCCCAACTCAGTCAGTTCAACAACCGCAATATAGAATATAGATCTAATACAAGGCAGACATATTCTGCATTACCCAGCACCAGTCATGATAATGGACATGTACATGGACCTAGAGTGCAGGGTGCACATGGATCAAGTTCACATGATTGCTTGGAAGGAGGAAGTGTTTTTAAGCTTATTGACAAGCAAAATGAGATTGCTGCTCTATTAATCCAGCAACGTAATTCGGCTTCGCTTCCACCAAGGGAGGTCTCATTCTTTGATGGTGATCCATTACTTTACTATGACTTTATACAGACATTTGAAGAGGTAGTGGAAAGGAAAGCAGTTGTTGATGCAGATTGTTTACATTTTCTGGAGCAGTACACTAGAGGACAACCTAAGGAGCTTGTTAGGAGCTGTCAGCACATGATTCCTTCTCAAGGGTACATAAGGGCCAAAGCTTTGCTTAAGGAGCATTTTGGCAATGAGGTAAGGATAGCCTCAGCTTACATGGAGAAGGCACAATAGAACAATAAAGTCTGAGGATGCTAAAGCTCTGCAGGATTATGGCTTCTTTCTCAGAAGTTGTTGTAATGTTATGCAGAATATTCATTATATGGATAAGTTGAATCTTGCCACCAATATGCGAGTCATTCTTGTGAAACTTCCTTTATAGTATATGGACAGAACAAACTATAAGTTGAGAGAAAAATGGAGGATAGTGGCATATGATTTACAGGAGAGACGTAATCGCCCAGCTTGTTTTTCTGATATTGTGAATTTCATAGAAAGACAAGTGAAAATAGCCACAGATCCAGTATTTGGAAACATTCAAGATGTACTGCCTAGTGGAGGTAGAAACCTGAATATAAAGTCACCTCGTTCCAAATCTAGAAGTAGTTTTGCCACCACAGTCACTGCAACTGATGTGAAGGAATGTAGTGGGAAGACCGTAAACAGAATCTGTCTTTTCTGTTAAGGGGAACACAGATTGGACTTTTGTAAAAGGCTCGCTGAAAAATCTCATGGAGAAAAGATGAATTTTCTGAAGAAGAATGGGATTTGTTTCGGTTGCTTATGTATAGGGCATGTCAGCCGTGATTGCAAGGAGAGAAGCATATGTAAGATACTGTATGTCATCTCAAGCACCCAAGTCTTCTTCATATTTCTTCATCAGAGAAAAGGAGCATTCAGTACACTAGGAAAGAAGAATCAAAGCCAACACTGGGTAGTGCTTTGGTCTCGCTTCAATCCAGTGCTCTTACTGGGGCTGGTAAAGACGATTGTGCATTGTCTATTGTTCCTGTATGTGTAAAATCTAAGAAAGGAAGTAAAGTGGTGATCACCTATGCACCTTGGCAGAGAATTAACATACTAATGAGAACCATGAATCGGGATAAATCCATCTTTTGTCATGTTCTTAAGGATTTAGAAGTGTCAGGATTGAATCAAGAGCATTACTGTACTTTGCCAGAAGTATACACTCAGAAGATCATGCCTGTAAGCAAAGCTAACATTGCCACACAAAAAGATCTTGCTGGTTGGCCTCATTTAAATCACATCTGTTTGCCGTCACTTGATGCTGATGTAGAGTTGTTGATTGGAGCTAATGTGCCAGAGGCATTGGAGCCATGGCAGATTGTTCGTAGTCAAAATAATAGCCCATATGTTATAAAGACCATGTTTGGGTGGACAGTTAATGGACCAATGAACCTACTGGAGAAGCATGCTGTTGAGGAGTATCCTCATACGACTGTTAATAGGATCACAGTTATGAAGTTGGAGGAGTTGTGGAGCGACAGTTCAAGACAGACTTTCCTGAATGCGTTCAAGAGGAACAACAAGGATTGTCAAAAGAAGATCATCGATTTATGGATTTTGTTTCTCGATCAGCAAGACTGATGAATGAACATTATTACATTGGTCTTCCACTCAAAAATGAAACTGTTGTCATGCCAAGAAATAGAGCAATAGTGGAACAATGTGCTCTGAATCTCCAAAGAAAGCTTCGAAGAAAGACCTCTTTTCATTCTGATTACGTTAATTTCATGGAGAATGTCATTTCTAAAGGCCATGCTGAAAAGCTTCCCACAGCGGAATTGGAACAAAATGATGGACGCTTATGGTATATACTGTACCTCACCATGGGGTATATCATCCCAAAAAGCAAAAGATCAGAGTGGTGTTTGATTGTGGAGCATCATACCAAGGAACATCATTGAATGAACATCTTCTGCAAGGTCCAGACTTAACAAGCCCTCTGGTGAGTGTTCTTGTGAAATTCAGAATGGAGTATGTTGCTATGATGGCTGACATAGAATCAATGTTTCATCAGGTCAAGGTGCATCCTAATGATTGTGATCTGTTGAGATTTCTTTGGTGGCCAGGAGGAAACATTGATGGCGATCTGGAAGAATACAGAATGGTTGTGCATTTGTTTGGAGCGACATCTTCTCCAAGTTGCTCTAGCTATGCACTGAGAAGGTGTGCAGAGGACCATAAGGATCTGTATGATGCCAAGACTGTAGACGTTGTCTTCAATAACTTTTATGTAGACGATTGTCTTGTATCTGTGCCTACAAATTCAGATGCTGTGCAGCTGTACCAAAGTCTCACCGAAATATGTGCCAGGTGGATTTCGATTAACCAAATGGATAAGTAACAGCCGTGCTGTGTTGAACGGCATACCTGAGGAAGACAGAGACCAGAAAATAAAGAACTTGGATCTGGAATATGACACGCTACCATTGGAAAGAGCATTAGGTGTTCAGTGGTGTGCTGAGTCAGATGTTTTCAAGTTTAAGGTGACCATCAAAGACAGACCTCTTACCAGAAGAGGAATTCTTTCTGTCATTAGTTCTATTTATGATCCTCTTGGTTTTCTGTCTCCTGTGATCTTGCGTGGCAAAATTATACTTCAAGATCTGTGTCGAGAGAAAATGGGATGGGACAGCACTATTCCAATAGTGTACATTCAGCGATGGACAAGTT
This sequence comes from Tachysurus vachellii, assembly GCF_030014155.1. NCBI lineage: Eukaryota > Metazoa > Chordata > Actinopteri > Siluriformes > Bagridae > Tachysurus > Tachysurus vachellii. The sequence goes on along the minus strand of NC_083466.1, from coordinate 15,155,981 downwards.
GGTTGGACGAACTTTATGAACTGGATAAATTTAAGGTTCTCAGGTGTTTTAAGCCTGACAACTTTGGAGAAGTTACATTTGCCCAATTACATCACTTTTCAGATGCCAGCGAGAGGTTATGGCATTGTATCTTACTTGTTGCTTCATAATGATCAGAAAATTGCCCATTCTACTCTGCTAATGAGTAAAGCAAGAGTGACACCTTTGAGAGTAATCACTATCCCTCGTCTGGAGCTCACTGCTGCTACGCTTGCAAGTCGTATGGACAAGTTGTGGAAAAGAGAGCTGAAGATAAATCTTCAGGATTCTGTATTCTGGACAGACAGCACCTCTGTTCTTAAGTACATCCAAAATGAGACTTCTAGGTTCAAATGCTTTGTAGCCAACAGAGTTGCTGAAATTCAAAAGGTTTCTGAAACTACGCAATGGAGGTATGTAAACTCTTTCAACAACCCAGCTGATTTGGTATCCAGAGGTTTAAAGGTGACTTCTTTCTTAAAAAACAAGATATGGATTTCTGGTCCTTCATTTCTTCTTCAACCACAAGAGTCGTGGCCTACAGTATGGATCCTACATCAGTAGGATCCATACTGTAGGCCACGACTCTTGTGGTTGAAAAAGGGCATAGCTTGGATACTTCGATTCAGGAACATTTTAATTGATCTAAGCAAGGAAAGGAAAAGGTTGATGACTGATTACTGTGACATGGACAAATTGCAACAAGAGACTCTTGACAAAGAGATGCAAAAGTTCAAATCCAATATGACTTCTAAGTTGTTGTCTCCAGAAGAACTGGAAAAGGCCAAATTGGAGATTATTCGTCTATGCCAAAAGAAGAGATATTCTGAGGAACTGTCTAGTCTACAGAAGGATGGACTGGTAAAACGAAGTAGCGAACTCCATAAACTTAACCCTGTGCTTCATTTGGATATTGTTAGAGTTGGTGGACGTCTGGACAAGGCTATGATGCCTGAAGAAGTTAAACATCCGGTTATACTGGCTAAGGACCTGCATGTTACAGATTTGATTCTGCGGCAAAATCACAATGACATTGGACACTGTGGACGGAATTATATGATGGCTACTTTGCGAAAGAGATATTGGGTCCCTGGTGCTAGCACTGCGATAAGGAGGATTTTATCAAAGTGTGTAGTCTGCAAACGTCTTCATGGAACCACGGGTCATCAGCAGATGGCAGATTTGCCACAGGAGAGAGTTACACCTGACAAACCACCTTTCACCCATGTTGGAGTGGACTGCTTTGGTCCCTTTGAAGCTAAGCGAGGAAGGAGTATTATAAAACGTTATGGAATAATCTTCACGTGTTTGACCATAAGAGCTGTTCATCTCGAAATATTATCTTCACTTGATACAGACTCTTTTATTCATGGATTATCGCATCGATTAATACGATTTATTGCACGTCATGGACAAGTAGTCAAGATACGTTCAGACAATGGTACTAACTTTGTTGGTGCCCAACGTGCGTTGCAGGAAGCCAAAAACAACTGGAATCATGAAATCAAATCAATTCATTTTTGCTTCTAAAAGGAATTAAGTGGAACTTCAATCCTCCGTCTGGTTCACACTTTGGAGGAATTTGGGAGCAGCTTATAAGGTCTGTAAGAAAGATTCTAAATTCTATCCTTGGAAGACAAAGTTTGGATGAGGAGGGTCTACACACACTGATTTGTGAAATTGAATCAATCCTTAACTAGAATTGTAAAGTTCGTCGCGACAAACTTTGATGTTGGATTTGACGAGGCAAGTATTCGCAAAGGCCGGTGCTTTTTGGAGGCGAGTGGACATAAGGGTCAGTATTACTTTTGGAGGCAAGTGGACAGAAAGATAGGGTGCCAAAACATTTGGAGGCAAGTGGAGACGAGCATCCAAATACTCCAAATACTCCTGAGGAAGTTCCCCTCATTGTGCTGAGTGTTTTGATATATCACATGCCCATGTTGTGCAAAATTTTTTATTTTCACTTGACATCACGTGACATCATCAGAATACCTGTGAGGAAGTTCCCCTCATTGTTCTGAGTGTTTTGATATGTCACATGTCCATGTTGTAAAAAGTTTTTTGATTTTGCATAATTTGGGGCAGGGCTGCGGCACAACCGAAAGGCCAGTCGGTACACCAATTTAAAAGTTTGTTCAGAGTATCACCCTAAAGGAGCTGGCCGAGTTTGGTGTAGATAGTTAGAAAGCTTGCCGAGTTATAAACCTCCAAAGTTTATAATGGGAGTCTATGGGAAAAAAGGGCAATTTGAGACCCGGTACCGGAAGTACTGGTACTCGGATCGCTTAGAAAAGTAATAGCAACAAACTTCAGACCAGGGTCTACAACATATGCGAATTTGGTGCATGTGGCTCGAAAGCCCTAGAAGGAGTTACTCTTGATAAATTTTTGTCTAAGCTTAAATAGGAAAACAGAATGTTGGCTTCTACAAAGCCAACATAATCGTCCTATATCTAGAGCATCAATGGATGTTAATGATTTGGAAGCCCTTACTCCTAACCATCTCCTTTTGCTGAAGACTCAGCCATCTTTACAACCTGGACTGTTCGAGAAGGATGATTTGTATTCACGTCGAAGGTGGCGACAGGTCCAGTACATGGCGGATCTATTTTGGAAAAGGTGGATCGGGGAGTATCTACTTGAACTACAAGAATGCCAGAAGTGGCTGGTGAAGAAACGCAATTTTCAAGTGGGCGATATTGTGCTTGTAGTGGATGATGCTGCTCCAAGAAGTTCATGGATTATGGGCAAAATTATTCATATCATACCAGATAAAAAGGGATTTATACGTCAAGTAAAAATCAAGACCAAGAGTACCTACCTGACCAGACCTATTACTAAAATTTGCCTTCTTCTCAAAACTGATAACTTTTAGTTGTTTAATGACTGTTTACCTAAATTGAGAGCTCTCAAATGACATTCTGAAGGCTTAGTTGGATTGGGTTGCATGTTCTTTTTGAATTGCAGATATTGTTCACACTTTGAAGAACTGGACATTTACACCCACACACGCACATTTGTCTATACATTGTGTGTCTGTAAAATAAGATTTAATGATTTCATGTGTACAGATAAACATTCATTGTGTAGTCTGCTGTGATTGTATCGTATTATGATTATTACTTTTTTTTTTTGGTGTAATAATTAGGGGCTGGTGTGTAAGTGCCCGGTAAGGTTTTGATGTCTTTTATTTTGAAATTTGGTCACTTGGTGTCCACAGGTGCATATAATCTGTGAGTATGCGTGTGGATGCAGGTTGGAAGAGGGCGAGTAGCTGGGACGCTCACTTTCTGTTGACTGTTTCGTTTTGTTTCTTTGGATATACATTTCCTTTGAACGTTTCCTTTTGATTTACAGTTACTTCCTTTTCCATTTATTGGAGATCATCTTATCTTGCCATCATTCTGCTAAACATTATAATCTGACTTCTGAATAAACCACCTGTATGCAACTGAAACGCGTCATCTTTAACTCCCTCTACTCAGCCTCTTAGCGGCTACTGGTTGCTGCTATAATATATGACAAAATATACGACATGAAATGTTACACTGAATCGTATAATTGCCCAATGATGAGTGAGATTTAAGTTATAAGTACAGGCTTCATAACAAAACCATATATATCCACCTTATTGGGCGAAATCAAATGAAAGTGGAGGGAGTAAACCGGAGTACCCGGAGGAAACCCCTGAGGCATGGGGAGAACATGCAAACTCCACACACAAGGCGGGCACAGGATCTCCTAAACTCACTATACAGTAATAGTAATAAAACCCACGAAGGGCGCGCCGCCGCGTGTGCCGCACGATTTTAAACCTTTGAATCAGATAACGAAGCAGTCACGTGGGTGTGTGTGAAACGAAGCTTCGGACGTCATTGGTCACGTGATTTGCTTCGATACAAAGCTTCAGTGAAAATCGGTTCATTTTTTTGACACACGCCTCGAAGCTTCGGTGTTACTGGTAACATCACTAAAAAAAGCACATTTGAGTGGGGCGCTTTGATTTCTCTCCAGTGTGCATGCTGTGTGGGCAGAAAAGGTTACTTGTTCGTGTTACTTGTTCCTGGTAAGTCGCCTGCTTTATTCTTTTATTTTTCAGTCGCATAGCAGAGTAACAATAGTTTAACCTCGTTTGTGAGGTAAGAAACTTTGGTGTGGGTTCTTTTTGGGAAGGGGGAAACTTTTTGAAATGATTTATTATTTGTTTTTTGTTTTTTGTTTTGTTTTCGGGTGCGGCCAAAGAGGGCTAGCTGCTGTTTTGTGTTTTGTAAATTTATGTAAATTTAAAAATTTATTGTGTTTTGTAAATTTATGTAAATTTCTCAGCGCTGTTTCATTTCAGAGCTGTTTTATAAACTTGACTCATTGCTGGTTTACAGTCGGGGCCGTGCGGACGTTGCAGCGGTGAACCGCTGACATACAGAGTGTTTGTAAAGATTGTCCTGCCCCATTGACTTGTATGATATTTCAGTAATGCATTGTTGGATATTTGTCTCTGGTACAAGTTTATTGAATTAACCGATTTGTATTTCTGTTCTGTTAAGCACCTTGGGTGCTTTTTAAATTAATCTATTATATTATTTCTATTCATTATTCTTTTTTCTTTGTTTCTATAAGTGTATGTTACGTATCAATATCCACCTATGACTATCTGATGATGAACTGATTTTTGAGGCTAACAGAAGGGGAGAGCATATTTGTCTTGTTTTTGGTTCTGATTTGTCGTGTGGTTTGTCCCTTTTGTAAAAGTGGATCTGCTCTAGTTTATCAATTGTGGGTAATTAACTGGTAAACTGTACATGGTATTTTTAAGAGCAAAAGTAAATGTAAAATAATTTTGTACTATTTTTGGAAAGTCACGTTTCTGTCTTTAATCCCATCCGAACCAGCAGGGTCCTTCATACTATTGTAATTTCTTTTTGGTTTAATTCTTCTTATTGGGTTTATTTTATTTTCCTGGGTGAATAAAATAACCCAGGTGGCGTAGTCGGTTCCTTTATGTTTTTATGTCAGTATGACTGGTGTTGTATATTGTAAGTGTTTGTTGCCTTTTTGGACTCCTTTATCATTTGTAATGTTGGCTCCCATTTCAAACAGTTCGGCTCAAGACCAGCCATTTTTAGGGTCATGATTGAGGACAATGTCCCGTCCAGAAACAAGCTCTTTCGTGTTGTGGTTTTGTTCAAACCGACCATCGAAAATAACCTCTGGCCATCTGCATTAGAATGTGGAAGCACTAAAACCAAGGCTGTGATCTTTGATAGCCTCCCAAATTGGCTCAATCCAGTCACCTTTGAAAAAAGGAATCAGGGGCCTCTATTACTCAGATGTTTTCTGGCACCATCCCAGAGCCCCCACTTTGAGAACCACTGGCCTAGACTACTTGTTCTGAGCAGGTGTTGTCAGTGAACAGGCTGTAAAACTGTTAGTTAAGTTAGACACTCATGAAAAACTCATGCTGATTATCTGGAAAACGTTTTCTAACAGCAGTCAAAATGTCATTGTGTCAAACAAGTTGTTGTTGTGAATTTGTTGTGACATGATCTCCTGTTTTAATTACTTACTCTGTGCTCAAAGTGATGCTCGCAGCTCAAGTGGTTTTCTCTGTGGGTGAACGGGAATGATGCTGAACAATTCCAGGATATGCTTTTTTTTTCATGGGTTGTTGCGTTAAATCTTACCCAGATACAATCGTGCTATTTTTTGATTGGCTATTGGGTAGCCTCTTTTTTTGATTGGCTGATAAGTTTCAGGCTCGACTAAGAACTCCATTGGAGATGCGCTTGATTCCTGCCCGTCATTGGAGGAATCCTGCCCGTCCAACCAAGCCTTGTAGGACTACTTCAGCCCTTGTGGGTAAGGCCTACATGGCAGCAGGCCAAGCAGGTGCGTCCCTGCACACCATGGCAGTTTTGCAGGCCTACCAGGCTGACTGAGTTCAACGGTGGTGAGGGGTTGGGACCTGTGGATAGAAATTTTAGGAGTGGAGTAACTGCCATATCACGTGTAACTTCCATACAGTGTGCACCTGGTTATCCTTATGTCACAATATCATCCAATACAATAAAGAAACAAAGTGAAATTAATTCAGCAAAAAGAGAAAAATGAAATAAAAGACAACAAAGACAGAAAGCACGGAAAAAGGAAGCTATGAAAAATAAACTAAAAGAAATGGGTAAACTGTTGTATGAAATAAAGAAATTGAATATATCTGATTAAAACTGTAAAGAAGAGATCCAGAAGGAAGCTGATTCACCCAAAAGAGGAACAGACACTGTACCTAGACAGTTGGATCAAGACCCATCATCTTGCTGAAAGATTATAGAATTGTTAAGTTTTCTTTACCTTTTTATATGAATTTATGTAATCATTTGTATGATTAAGACATGATAATGTTCAATAGTATGTTCAGATATTAAGACAGAGAGTAACATTGAAAGCGTAAAAGGAAATCACAAGGTTTTTTGTCAGCAGCATAAGAACACACAATCAGCAGAAAATTTGAAGAGACTTCTCAGGATGTTATTGCAAAGCATGAGATCATGAGCCGCCTGACAGGAAGCTGACAGGAGCAGAATGACATTATGAAATCATACTAATAAATGGTATAAATAGGGTTTTAGAACCAATTGGTGTGCATTCACCTAGAGGCAAGCTCAGTGCGCTATAGTTTGTTATTGCTGATAGAGGGTGCATCAGGAGAACAAATGCAGGCTTACACTTGGAGAGTGTTTCTTGGTTTGTTCTTATCTTTGCATTTTAATTACTTCTACTTACGCTAGAATTGTTTGTTTGTTTGAAGGAGATTTTGTTTGTAATTTTCTTTTATTTTAACATATATTACACATATTTATTTGTATTACACTACTTTTAATAAAAACAAGGCCTGCCATTGTGAGGATCCTGAAAAGACAAGAAGGTCCAAGATCAACTATCAGAGTTGCTCGTAGTAGTTCCCCGGTCTACTAACAAAGGATCCTTCATCTAAAAAGATTCAAACAATAGAATAGGTAGAAGAACTTGAAGAGGATCCTTTGTTAGTAGACCGGGGAACTACTACGAGCAACTCTGATAGTTGATCTTGTGTTTCCAATACTAACCCGTGCAAACTTGGACACATCCTTTAGTGGGAGGGTAGAAGGGTTCCTACGCACTCCGAAAACATCTCACTAAAGGACACGTACGTCAGTATAATTACCGCCGATCCACCGACTTGCGCTCCGTGCCACAAAGAAGACAGCCCGCTCCATAGGCCGTTCAATGGCTGCGCTGGTTGCCATGGAGAGGCACCTGTGGCTCAGTTTGACTGGAGCTAAAGATAAGTAAGTCCTTTCTCCTGGACGCTTTGATTTGACCTCAGGGCTTGTTCGGCGACGCAGTGGGTACTGTCCTCGACAGGCACCAGGAGGTGAAACGCCAGTCGGCGGTGTTAAGGGAGTTTCTCCCTCGCCTCGGCAAGCGGCCTAGGCCATCTTCCAGCCCACCCCTACTAGCTCACTAAGGGCAGTAAAAAGGGTTAGTGTAGCGGCCCGTGCCCCCTGTCTAAGACAAGGGAGGCCGGTCAGCGTGCCCAGACCCACCAAGTGAGAGTGGACCTTAGGTCTGTCATCTCAGCCAGGCGGGCTACGCAGGAGTCCTGATGCCCAAGGGCTGGGGTTCCTAGGAGCGTCCTATTCAGGCAGGCTCCCCTTACTGCCCACCCCACTGTCTCCGGCATTTCGGGGCACAGTAGGGTCTGTGCCTGCTTCTCTTTCTTGCACGGATCTCCCTGGGTTAGCACCTACCAGTGCACTGCAGTGGGTCCTAGATACTGTAGAAAAAGGGTACAGTTCTCCTCCCATCTTCCACGTTTTCAGAGTGTGTTGCCCACGATCGTTGGCAGGCACCAGGCGGTGTTCCTCCAAGAGGAACTTCTCTCACAGAGATGAGCGGGACTCCCAGAGCGGGACTCCGGCTTTTACAGCCAATATTTTGTTCCGGAGAAGGACGGGGGCTGCGTCCGATTTTGGACCTGTGGGCTCTGAACTGTACTCTGAAGACTTACAAGTTCAAAATGCTTACGCTCAAGGTTATTGTGTCCCAGATCAGGTCCAAAGACCTGACAGTTTGTGACGATCAACCTCAAACAAGCTTATTTTCATATAGGCATTCTGCCAGAGCACAGGAAGTTCCTCAGTTTCACTTTTGGGGGCGAAGTGTACCAGTATTATGTTCTTCCTTTTGGCCTAGCCCTTTTACCATGCACGTTTACAAAGTGCATGGACGCTGCCCTGGCACCATTGCGTCTCCAGGGTATCCGTGTACTGAATCATCTGGACGACTGGCTCATTCTAACCCGTTCGAAAGCTATGGCGGCCAGTCATCGAGATGCTGTGCTTGCCCATATGAGGTCTCTAGGCCTCAGGTTGAACCCAGAGGGGTAGTTTGGGACTCCAAACTACGATGCGGGCACATCTGTCTCCCACTCGGGTGGCTTCCATCTTGTCAGCACTGAAAGCTATTCGGTTAGGCCGAGGCCTCTGTTGCCAAGGCACAGAGGGTGCTCAGCCTCATTTCGGCAGCAGCCTGAAGGATTATAAGGGTTACACGCCTTGGGCATTAGAACGCTTTTTATGTGGAAAAGACCCCGGTTCTTGGCCTTGGGTCCCACTCTAGAGGAGTGTCACCGTTGCAGGACTTATTTCGACAGATGCCTCCCTTTTGGGCTAAGGAGCGGCCTTGGATGGTGGCCCTGCCCAGGGTCTATGGGAGGGCCCCTATCTCTCATGGCACATAAATTGCCTGGAGATGAGGGCTGTTTCTAGCATTGAAACACTTTCTCCCACATCTGCCATGTCTTAGTTTGGACAGACAGCACTGTAGTGGTGTCCTATATCAATCATCAGGGCGGTCTGCTTTTGAGCACCCTGCTTTTGAGATTCTGCTCTGGGCAGAGACCAGGTTCCTTTCACAGAGAGCGATTTTCATTCTGGGGCATGTAAATCAGGAGGCAGACTTCCTGTCGAGGCAGGTGCTGAGGCCCGGGGAGTGGCATCTCCACCTCCACGTAGTGTAGCAAATTTTGGCAAATTTTTGGCCTGGTGGAAGTGGATCTGTACGCCTCCAAGAAGTCGACCCACTGTCCGCTGTGGTTTTCCCTCTCTCATCCGGCTCTCATCAAGCTCTGTCTGTTTGCCTTCCCCCCAGTAGCTCTGCTCCTGCAAGTCTTAGCCAGATTGTGCCATGACCGAGTCAACCTTCTCCTAGTTGCCCCGTGATAAATAAGACGTGTAATGATTCAAAAACTGATGGTAAATGATGGCTCAACCCATAAGTACTCTTCAGAGTAAGGTGATGTTTATTTACATGTGCACCAATGTCCAGCAGTGATTACACACACACACACATACAGTGAACAAAAAAGAACCCAAAGTACCAAAACAACGATGACCAAAAACCAAAAGAAACTTACCTACAAATGCAAATCACTGTACAAATATATTTACACTCAGTATCCACAATATACATGTACAATTTTAGCTTACGACACCGCAGTAGCATGTTTGCTCGACTTGGTAAAATCAGCCCTGAACTGGAGGCTGGCTGCAGCTTATAAAGGCCAGACTCTGCCCCTTTTCTGGGCAAGCTCATTATTGCCCAGGTTGGTATTACATTGCTTAATTGCCCACAGAATAACATGATTACAAAACAAACCCCTGATCATAAATAATAATTAAACATGATCACAACAAAAATAACATAAACATTGTTCTCTTTTTATAGAGCTCATTTTTGGGACCCCCTACGCAAAACACGAATGGTTTCACCGGGTTCTGGCTCACTGTGCAGGCACAGCGCTGACTGATGACGTCATAAGCGATCGCCTTTCCACAGCTTGAGTTCGCCCGTATAGCTGCCAGCAACCTGATTACACCAACAAACAATACATTAATTCACAATAAAACAAGACAGATAGATGATGGGTATGTGTGATTTATCCAGTATGAATGACAGAAGGGAAGTATGAATGGTGGATGACCTAACGCTACCGGGAATGCGTGTGCACCCGCAACTCCACGAGCGGCATCTACGGATTAGTAAGGGTATGTGTGTGGCTGTATGTATGTGTGCCAGTGCTGTCACTTGCAGCGGTGAATGACGTGAGGGATCTCACTACTTCACACCCCTCATTGGCCCTCTCAACTTTGGTTCATGGACTTAGTCTCCATCTTGAACGGCACTCCATGGGAGGTTCCCCTCAGGAAGGATCTCCTCTCTCCGGTGCAGGGGCAATCCTACATCCCTGCCCCGAGATGTGGAAGCTTTGGGTCTGGCCCATGAGGGGACCAGTTCCTAGAGGCAGGCCTCTCATCTGAGGTGACAGAGACTCTACTGAATGCTAGGGCTCCCTCCACTAGGAAGCTATATGCTCTGAATTAGAGGCTTTTTCACCTCTGGTGCTATGAACACTGTCAGGATCCAGTTTTTTTTATAGTTATTAAATAAGTTATTAAATAACTTATTATTTTAATAATTAAACAAGCTATATTTAATGATAGAGTCAGATCCAGAAAATAAGTCTTTTATACACTCATTTATATCACATGAATTACCAAATTAAACCAGGCAAACTTAAATCAAATTCAAATAAATCAAATTTAGGTAAATAATTAACAAACCCAAATTGTTAAACAAAATATAAACATATACAAAACATATTAACCCACTACACAAACACCTCATGAATTGAAGATACGCTACTCAAACCAAAAGCGAGCTCTGTATTTCGTCAATGAATACTACATTCATTCATTCTGGTAGCAGTTACTACTATAGCATGCATGACAATGCACAGCGTTCTTTAGCCAGCAAAGCTTCAGCTTACCGGCTGTCACTTCAGAGTTCTTTTTGTGTGTTCCATTTTTAACTGCATACTCCTCCAAGGTTGCTTTATCTTGACTTTACAGAAAAGCATACAGATCTTTCAGTACAGGTTTTGCACCAATGAAATTGGTTCCTGGGTCTGACCAGGCCTTTCGGGGCTGACCTCTAACTGCCGTAAACCTCTGGTATGCCAATAGGAAGCTCTCTGTAGAAAGAGTATTGGCCAGCTCTACATGAATAGCTCTACTAATAGCCATACAGCAAAGGACAATTCCCCAAACTTTCATTGACGCTCTTCTCTTGACATCGTCCTTTACTTGGTAGGGTCCGAACAGATCAGTGGCGGTGAACTCAAATGGTGCAGCAGGTCTTGTTCTCTCTTCGAGTAGTTTACCCTTTACTTGTTGACATACTCTAGCCTTTGCTTTTTTGCAAAAGATGCATCGATCAACAACTTTTTGAGCAACTCTTCTTCCTCTCAAAACCCATGCTTTTCTTCTCATCCTCAACAAGGTGCCCGCCACTCCATCATGTGCCTCGCCATGAGCTTCACAAGCCAACAAGGTTGCGATCCAGGCATCAAAGGGCAAGAGAGGAACAGTTTTGAAGTCTTCATAAAAGACTTGAACTCTGCCACCACACACCAAAAGACCAGTTGCCATGTCTCTGTAGACAACCAGTCGATCTATTGTGGTGCTTGAGAAGTTCACATCTCTTTGTACTGCTAAGCAGCAGTCCCTGAATGCATCGTCTCTTTCTTTGAGAGTGATAATACCAGCTGATGATACCGCCTCTCACTTTAGTTTGTCCATTGTCTTTACTTGAAGGAACTTCTTTGCAGCTCTCCAGACCAATGCCACAGTCTTGATCAGCCACATTAAACTGCTGAATCTTTTCACATCAATTAGCTCTTGAACTACTGTTCCACCAGGTGGTCTACTCGGCTCCATCTGGATTAAACTTTTCTTCCGGCTCTTGTTTCTTCAACTGAGCTCTTAAGTGCAGCGACGAAAGCTTTCTTCTGGATCTTAGCAATGTTACCTCTGGCTGCAGCAGCAACATCTTTAGCGGATTTAATTGGCCACTCTCTCACTGATAGACTAAGGAACTTTGGACCTGACTGCCACTCAGAGTCTTCATCCAAATCTTTTGGGCCAGCTCCTCTCATGATGATGTCTGCAATATTCACTTGCCCTGGAATCCACCACCAATCTTGGATGTTGGTGCTGCTTTGAATCTCTCCAATTCGATTGGCAAAGAAGGTTTGGTAACCATAACTTTCACACTGCACTGCTCCCAAGACGGTCTGACTGTCAACAAGATGATACCACTTTTCAACTGGGACCCTGCAATGTCTTTGGAAGTATTTCTTTAATCGGGCAGCAAAGACAGCTCCACAACACCTCCGCTTTTACAGCATCGCCCTTATGGTCGAGGGGGGTCAGTTTGGCCTTAGATTCAACAAGCCTCACAGTTATAATTTGACTACAGCTCCAACGCAGATACAACACTGCTCCATACGCCTGTTCACTGCCATCAGAGAAAGTGACACCAATAGGTTCAATGGCAGTGTCTAGAGGTGTCAGGGATCTGATGAACTTTACTTTTCCCAGCTCCACATACTCTTCCAGAAGCTTAATTGCACCCTCCCGGAGCCCCTCCGACAAAGCTGCATCCCAGGTATTCTTAATTCTCTTCACACTAGAATTGCACCTTTTTGCTTTGCAAGAGTCACCAGACCTAGCGGATCATACAGCCCTGAGACTTGACTCAGTAGTTCTCTTCTGGTGAGTGGATTTGGTGCTTGTGATCTCACCTGCCCTTTTAATAAATCTTGGCCAAGTCTCATTTTCCTCCTCTTCTTTGAGAAATTCACAGCGATCATGATGTTTAGCTTGTCATCTTCTACCGTGTATCCAAGGCCAAGGGCTTTATTATCATCTTCTGTAAGCTGATTTGGTAAGAACATAGACTTTGGCTCAGTATTCTTGTCTCTGGACTCTTTCCTCCCACTTTGATCGGAGTAGACCGAAGGCTTTATGTGGAATCCGCCAGCTTTTAGGATCTGCTCAACATTCGATGTAATGACCTTCGGTTGATCCATGCTCAGGGATGCACACAACTGGTGCGCAGGTGCGCATGCGCCCCCAAAATGAAAAATGCGCACTGTTAATATGCTCTAAACGCTCATGTGCATACCGACGTCGTTGACAGGCGTTAATGCACAGTCGCCATTTTAGATCGATTTAGATTGAGGTTAATACTGTGAGAGATGTCCAAAAAACAGCAAACATTAAGTAGCTTATTTGGCATTCCACCACCTTGTAAGAAATAAAAAATGCGTAGTGTAAAAATAAGATGATGATGGTGAAGATCTTAATGAAGAACAAGAAGTTTATTCCAGCATAGCAGTGACAAAATACCTGACGTACTTTGGGTTCATCGGAGTCAACAAGAACCCAGAGCAAATCCTGCTCACGCATTTTATACTATTTTCCTCTTTGTAGTTTAAATGTTCTGTTTTGAATGTGTATTGAGCGTAAGAACTGAGTGTCTCCCAAATGGCTGGGTCACACCTTGTTATTTAGCCAGATGTCTTTAAATGTTAATCACGGTCACGTATAAAATGTCTTGTTATTGTTACAATTGTTATCAGTCAAATAGTCCCTTTAAATGGTAATCGCAGTCACGTAGACCCTTTGTTCGTGGTGATGCTTAATGTCCTGCTGCCGTTCCCATATTTAGAATTGAATCAACTTTATATGTTTAGAGTCCTTACTTGATGAATTACCTTATGATACTTAAACCTTTTTAGGAATGAGCTCTTTTAGATGTGTACCTTGGATTGGAATTTGGGTGCAATTTCTGTAATTTCTTACAACCTCAAAAGAAACGTCAGATCGAGTCCGAGCAGAAAAAAAGAGTTTTCTCCGAGAAGTGGCTTCAAGTGCCATGGCTTGAATCCGACGATGAGCGCAGCCAAATGTGGTGTAAGATATGTCGTGCACATCCCCATATAGCAGACAAAAGTAGTGCTTTCTATACAGGGACAAAGAATTTTAGTCATCCAGCATTTGATAAACACGAAAAAAGCAGGGAGCATACAAATGTTGTACAAGCTATCGCTAACAGAAATGCAACTGCAGAAGAAATATCCGATTGCCCTCTTGTTAGATGGCAAAACAAGATAAGCAAAGAGCAGCGGACAGCTCTCTGCAATATTTTTTTACAATCTTACAACAGCATTTTACCGAATCTACGGCAAATGGTTGCGATCGGGGATTTCCTTGTGCATGTTCTGTGCGCTGCACACATCCTTGAGAACTGCGCGAAATCAGCTGATCGGGGGGTGTCCTATTGTGTGACGTTTAATCGTTTAATCCGTTGTCAAGCTATTACAGTTTTAATTATTCAGAGGTGGAGCAAAAAATATACAAGTGTTAAAAACACTGTGTCATGAGAATGGCATTTCCTATTGTAAACTAGGAAAGTTTCATAATATCAGATGGTCTGCATGGAGGCATGAGACACTGTTGAAAATATGGAAACAGTTGCCTGCTATTAAGATACAATTGTCTAATACAGATGAAAGCGACTTGAAGTATCTGCACACAACGTTTTCAGTGCTTTCTGGCCAACATGCTTGACATTGGCAACATTCTGCAGCTACCTTCCCAAAGGCTTCAGCAGGAAAAACTAACCATAGGAGAATGTAAAGATGAACTAATGCTAGCCATTGGACAGTTCACCCTTTTGCTTGATGGAGAAGGCCAACACAGAAAACAAGCAGTTCACAATTCAGAAGCTGACAGAGACAAAGCTGAATTACTCAGAAGTTTAATTGGTCAGTTTGAAATCAGGTATGAATCTCAGTCTTGTGATCACTTTTGATGCATCTGCCTGGCCCCAAGAAATGCAAGTCCTCCACAGTTTTGGAAACACCGTAATCAGCATGATTCTTCAGAAGTATGAAGCGATCTTGCCTCTTGACAGAGACTCCACTATAAGAGAATGGATCCATTTAAAGCAAGCAGGAAAGCGATTGGCAGCATCTTCTGTGTATGACTTGGTCAAGATAGTTAATACAAACGATCCAGATTGTTACTGCAACATTTACAAGATTCTTAAATTGTCCCTTACACTTACTCTGAGCAGGGCTGCTTGTGAGAGGGGTTTCTCGCACCTCAATATAATAAAAAACAAGTACAGATTCCGTCTGTCACATACTCATCTTTCAGCCCTTATGCACATTCACTTGTCAAAGATGAGTACAGATACATTTGACCCAAAGCCAGCAGTAGAGCTATGGATGCAGACAGCCCATTGTAGACTTAAGCAGGGAGGTGCAACCACTTCCACCGCCCAGGAGGCTGTAAGTTTGTCCTGTACTACAGTTGAAATTGAGGACAGTGAGGAGGGCAGTGAGGAAGATGATGTTTAGTTTCGCTGCACAAAGGGTGAGTACCATTTCCATTCTCTAAGTGCTCTCCTGAGAACCTGGCTAAAAAAGTTGTGTGCATCCCTGTCCATGCTGTTGTGGGAAGTCAGAATGTCATCAACATAAGCATCTTCTTGCAGCACACGTCGCTCTTCCTTAAGGTGATTGAATATGGGTAGATTTGCGGTCTCTCGCATGGCCTGTTGAGCAATACAGCCTGCTGGTTTGTCTCCAATATTTACCCTTGTTATGGCATATTCTTCAATTTCATCTTCTCCAGAGTCATGCCAGAGGAATCTGTGCAGATGGACTTCTTGGTCTTCCAGCCAGACGGAGTTATACATTTTCCTTATGTCACCCAAGGCAGCAAAGACTACAGCTCAAAATCTCAACAGGACAGCACGAATGGGGTTGAGTACGTCAGGACCTTTGAGCAGCAGGTCATTCAAGCTCAAACCTCTAAACTTTTGGCTGATGTACCACACTGGTCCGGTCCAGCTCTTAATCACCTCATTTGACAACTTCACTGCGGCTTTGCGATGGACCATATCGTGCACTTGCGTTGTGTAGGCAACTTTCCATTCTGGTTCCTTTGCCAGCTGTTTTTCTGTCCTGAGGAATGTTGCTTCGACAGCCCTTCTGTTGTTTGGCAGGGAAGCTGGATCCTCTGTCTATGGGTATTTAGCATGCCAGTGTGGTTCCTCACAGTGCTCATCTCCATTTACATATGTTAAGCCATTTTTCACCATTTCCACTTCTCTTTCTTCAGCGAGCGTCATTTCTTTGCCCCCTGGCTGGCAGTTTCCACATCGACAGCCTCCACACTTGGGCTCACAGGCGGCTCCGATACTGTCCCACTTCCACCATTCCAGGAAATCTCGCTTGATGGCTGCAGTGCTTGATTGAGCAGCAGGATACACAGGAGACTGACAAGTAGCTGGACTTTTACAGTTAAACTCTTCGTACTTGACTGCCGCAGTCCTCATTGGACATGCAAAATGAGTTTTTGACATATGTGCAGTTACAGCAAGCTCTTCAAAAAGGTCAGGGTGAGTACCTCCAATAGTTTTCCCCAGAGGACCATCCCAGAGGACAAGATCTCCAATGAATCTTCTGGGGCACCAGCTGTCCTTCCTTGTGGCTTATAAGAAGTTGGATTTCTTGGGGTCTTACTAGTTCATGCAGTGGAATGTCAGGGAATATTCTTTGCAGCTTCTTGGCTGTCACATGCCGATGGATCACTGCAATACTGTCGAGTCCATAACACACTAACTGGTGTGACTTAAGAGTACCTCTGGGGGTGCTAACTCTGATCTTCAGCAGGTACCGCTTGGTTCGAACCGATACCTTCATCCCACCAACTCCATGGACCACCAGGGTGACGTCTTCACTTCAAAGGTTTAATTCATTAGCAGCTTTATGGGTGATGTAATTTGTATCTGAGGCCAGGTCAATCAAGGTTCCAACTTTTTGTCCAGCATTGGCCGTTACTTGCAATAGCATCATGATGACTGGAAATTCATGCAAACCACTTTCTGCTAGTAGCCCCTGCTCACTTGCCACAGAGTTAAAGGTCCTGGACGCTGAATTGCAAAATGCATCTCGACACTGCTGAGCCAATTCAGGTGCTAGCTTGGAGAGGAACTCCTCCTGAGACTCAGTGCACTTTCCACCTCCCACTGAGCCAGACTTTGTTCTTCTCTGGGGATTACTTTTGGTTTCAGCATATGGACACAGGTAATAATGGTCTTAATGGTCTGGTCTTTGCATTCCACATTTCTGCACAGGTAGGTGGTTTTGGAGTATGCACCACTATCATGGATTTCCAGACACCTGCTGCATGCTCTGAGCCTCCTTACCACATCCTTTCTCTCTGAAGTTTTCAGTGTCTTAAATTTCTTGCAGAAATACAGCTTCTTTTTGTGTTTGCTGTCTCCACAGATGATACAACCTGCTGAGTTACTGCTCGCTTTGGTGGCTCTTGTTCTGGCATGCCTCGGGTCAGACCTGGCCTCCTTCCTGCTCGGTTCATCTTCTCTTAACTGCTCCAGCTGCTCATATATTGTCTCCTGTTCTTTAAGGAATTCAAGGAGCATGTCGAAATGAGTGTGTGGTGCAACAGCATTTTTCTCTCCAGCAATATAAACCAGCCATTCCTTCTTCAGTGACTCCGGGAGTTTGGTCTCTATGGATTTTGTCAACAAGGGATTCTTCATGGCACCGGTGTCTCCAAGCTCACTTAGGTCATACAGGGCCTTTTCAATCGTTTGAATCAGCTCCACTATTTTCCTGGCTTGGTGACCTCTTACTGGTGGCATTGCTTGCAGCTCTTCCACAATTTTGAGGGCAATAGCAGCTCTATTCCCAAACCAATTCTCCAGGACACAGAATATTTCTTCTGCTGTACTATAAGCTGTCAGTCGGAACTCTCTTGCCACTTTATCATCAAAACTATCCAGCAGCTGAAATTTCTGTTCAGTTGGTTCACCTTGCCTCTGAAGAGCTTCCCACTCCTTCCTCCAGCGATGAAAATCACGTTTGTTTCCAGCAAACTTGGGAAGGGAGGTACTTGGTTTCAACTTGACGGCTGGCCTTGGAGATCCTGCTTGAATCTTACTTGGATAAATTCAGACTTTCTGGAGACCAGCTTGGGGAGACAAACCTCAAGCTCCCTCAGAGGGCTGTTAAAGTCTTTTTGCTCAGCAGAAGGGGCCCAACGATTCCACCGGATATGAGCTTCTCTTGCAGCTTTAACCAATCCTCCCAAGTGGCTCAGCATGAAGTCATATGCTTCCAGGTTTGCACAAGGTTGAACAGAAAAGACCCAGTCACATTCCACCTCTGCCACTTGGAAAGCCAGGGACATTTGGAGATTCCCAAAACTGTCCCAGAGAGTATTCAGGATTAGATCTTTGCTCTCCTTCAAGGGGAGCCCTTCTTGAAGGGGAGCCCTTCAGTTTCTGATCACGCAGTCTTCTCTATGTCAGCCTTTTGTTGTAAACTTAATGCTGGTACATCCTCAGTATAAAACTCAGCCTCACCCTCCACAATAAAAGCAGCCTCCATATCCTCATTTGCTTCCACTGTATGACTTTTGTGGCTTGAAGTGATAGGTTGTTGAGGCTTTCTCTGAGCTATACCTCGCACATGTCCGTATGGGTCCTTGAAATGGAATTGACGAGCCGAGAGAAGAGTCTTTTTGCACTGGTTCTTTCAACTCTGGGCTGGTCCAATGACTTTTTCTCCGCCATACTCTCTGGTTGGAACGGCGAACTAATAATGCACACTTTGGGATGACACCACGGCAGTTTACCTTCCTTTTTCCAGGCCTTCAGATGAAATCCTTCAATCCTGGACACGGTTTTTCACTGTCAAGTGTTTTTTCCAACTGTGCGCTTTCCCACACTTGAAGTAGATTGGTCTCACTATTTGAAGAATTAAACTGGATTCCACTCAATGATCAGGCCAGAATATTAGGAACAGGCCAATTTAATAGCAACAGGCCAGAATATTAGGAACAGGCCAATTTAATAGGAACGGGCCAGAATATTAGGAACGGGCCAGAATATTAGGAACAAGCCAAATTATTAGGAACAGGCCAATTTAATAGGAACGGGCCAGAATATTAGGTACGGGCCAGAATATTAGGAACGGCCAAAATATTAGGAACAGGCCAATTTATTAGGAACAGGTGTATGTGTGTTGCTCAGGGTAAATTCTTGTGTTCTCCAGTCCTACTGTTACAATATGTATTTAACTGGTGCTGATTCAGTTCTGTTTGAATATTCCTCTGTGGAATATTCAAGATCTAATTCAAGTTTTGTACTGGAACAGCAAAACAAGGACCTTAGTACAGGCTCAGTACATTAACAGAGATTTGTGGTCTGAGGACACAATTTCAGTGTGTTGTGTCCATGCAGGCAAACATGGTGTCAAAAATATTTACGTTCATTACTCAGGTAGAAGTATAGATACTAGGGTTTAAAAATACTTCTGTAGAAGTTGAAGTATCAACTCAAGCTTTTTACTCAAGTAAAAGTGTAAAAGTACTGGTTCAAAACTACTTGAAGTATAAAAGTAAAATTAATGCAAGGAAAAAATGTCATTAAGGACAAAAGCTTAGGCTTTGCCACAGGTGCCTATTGTGCACTACCCCACCTCCTCAAAAACATATTTCTAAAGGCCATAATAACTACAGTATAATGTTATATTAGAATGATAATGTTGAAAAATTTGGGATCAGCCACATACTGTATATACCCATTGAAAAAGACTGCATTGTAATAGTGCAAAAAGTCAAACTTCAGAGGCATGTTATCATGTTTATTGAAACAAACACACTGGACTCAAACAACAACAGGGTAATCAACATCAGTTAAGCACAGAACATGCGACAAAGAGTTACCAATAGGCTTTGTTCAGCCGCAAAAGCAGCTGGGTGTCTAAGTTCTTTGAGCCAATGCATGCTCTTCTTGGCCTGAAGATCAGCCCTGCAACACTAAACAGTCTTTCACAGGTCACAGGCTGCTAAGGCAGGGAGTGCGGTCTTATGTTTAATGTCTTATCCACGTATGAGTGTTTAACTCAGTTGCATTAGTTTTTGAAACAACTGATGGAGCGAAAGAAACATTTCAAAATTATGATTTTTTTTTGTAAGTTTTTGTAAGTTGATGATTAGTTTATTAACTTTATATCAACTTTATATAACTTTATATGCAAAACTTAAATGTAAGAAATGCATTCAACTAAAGTTATGATTACAAAGAGCTTTTCAAATGCTTCAAACGTGTAGCTAATGAGCAGAAGGGGGCAGGTCTTGTCAATATGGGCGGAGAGAGTGTTCAGTGCGCATGTGTGACATCAGCAGAAAGCGGTTTTAACATTGACAAGAAGGATAAAAACAAAGAAAGAAAACTAAAAAAGGCTTACGATAAGGCCAGAAGCAGGACCCGTGTTAATATAGGATTGGCTTTCCAGCGCTGGAGAGAACTGAAGGAGCGGGAAGTTGGCCGCATATTCACAGATTGGAGTTCCTGAGTCAATAACTCCTGAGCTAAATGCTGTTACTAGAAAATGCGGTTGTAGCTGCCTCTCTACATTACTACGATAGAAAAGAGGTATTTGTGTAGTAACAGCGTTTAGGTCAGGGGTTATTGACTCAGGAATCCCGAATATGCAATACAAGCCCGTAGGCAGGGGGGGTTCGGGTGGTTCGAACGCACCCCCCCTCACTGCCAAAGGTCCAGAATTTAAGTCGTTTTTTTTTCATGTGATTATTGTCATTATTGTTTTAATCAATGCTTGTGACAAATATTCTGGGTTGCTGTTTCAAATGAATATGATACATTATTGTAGATGGACGTGTGTGTGCCACACGTGCAGTTCAGAGAGAGTTCTCGCAATACACTTTTCAAAGCAACGGTGAAGCATCGCCTCTGAATGATGGGGGGAGGGGTATATATATACCTATATATATATATATACCTATATATATATATATATATATATATATATATATATATATATATATATATATATATATATATATATATACACATATATAGGTATATATACATATACATATATATATATATATATATGTATATGTATATATACCTATATATGTGTATATATATATATATATATATATATATATATATATATATATATATATATATATATATATATATATTTTTTTTTTTTAAATTAAAAGGATTTCTATATTTTATCCACTCAGTAGTCTACAATATAATATCCATATAAACGTAGCGTAATTATAATAATAAAACATAGTGGGATATTCAGTAATATTGACTATGCAATATCGACTTTTGTGAGCTAACACACAACATACTAGTTACGTAATAATTGCACACAAAAGATTGGAACTAAGTGTCAAGACAAATACAGCAACAAGCAAAGAGGCATTGACAGAGAGTCAAGAAATGATGATGAAAATAATTATTATTAATGCTTCAGTAAAGTTCATTAAATCTATTCTGTTGTTAGTGTGGTCTTTAAACTTATGAACTCTGTATGGACTGACAAAGGTGGTACATGAGGAAGCAATTTGACAACAATGCAGTAAATAATTTAGGTGCACCAAAAAGCGTGCTCGTTAAGATACCAGCAGACAATCTAATCCAGCACAAATTAGTGCATAAAAGGTCACCAAAATGAAGTATTTGAACCTCATAATTAAATACAAAAGGAGGAGAAAAACTGCAAAAAGGACCAGTTTTTGAAAAAAGAACCCCCCTTACAATAGGCTGGATACGGACCTGATTTATGGGTTTGCTAAATGTTAAGTTCAGTAATTTCTGTTTAAAATTTCTATCCTTTATTTAGTATAGTATATGATATTTGTTCTTTCATTCTTAATTGTTGGGGGGAAGTCTATACAGTAGTTATCTTAGAGAAAATATTCTATTTCTAATTCATGTTTTATTTATGTTGCTGTTTTGTTAAGTATTAATGTAGAACTGCTGTGGGTGGAGCTCAACTACACCTACACAATTCACTACTGTCTCTCTATTACTGCTCTGTGTGCAGGGAAAGTGAGACACCTGCTGAAGGGTGAGACAGGGTCAGAGAGAAAGAAAACCAAAGGTAACATTGGTGCCATGATTCAGGACTTCTGTCAAGGTGGTGGAAGATCATCCAAACATCAGACCAGCGAGTCTGTCTTCATTCTTCATTGCACAGGATCTTAAGCTAAGCTTTCTTTAGTTATTTGTAGATTTCACAGCAGTAAAATATAGTGCACATATTTTTTTTTTTTTTCACTCGTATGTTCTTATAACATGATTATGGAAAACAGTCCCAGGACATGGGCACTCCAGTTAGTGTTGGTTGAGGGAGAGGTCTGTTAGAGACACCAGTTTTCTTTCCAGACATTAGCCCTATATAAATGTGAATCTCAATAAATTAGAATGTCATGAAAAAGTAAATTTATTTAATAATATAGTTAATAATTATTATTATATAAATTCAGTACACACAGACTGAAGTAGTTTAAGTCTTTGGTTCTTTTAATTGTAATGATTTTGGCTCACATTTAACAAAAACCCACCAATTCACTATCTCAAAAAGTTAATACTTCATAAGACCAATAGAAAAAGCATTTTAGTGAATTCTTGGCCTTCTGGAAAGTATGTTCATTTACTGTATATGTACACTATCTCTCTCTCTCTCTCTCTCTCTCTCTCTCTCTCTCTCTCTCTCTCTCAGTATATATATATTGAGATGCACCTGTGTGTGTGTGTGTGTGTGTGTGTGTGTGTGTGTGTGTGTGTGTGTGTATATATATATATAATCAGAGTTATCAGATGGTATTTGCTGCTCTTGAGGTTTGTACATTTTGTACCTTATGTTACCTGCTAGCACTATATATATGTCTTTTGCTTAATCAAAGGCATATATTGTACATAGAAATGTTTTTGACATCCTATTGTTGTTGTTGTTTCCTCCCACTGCTCCCATTGCCAAAGTGAACTGTATTATCTGCATATTTGATTTGTCACAGGTTATGAGCCATACACCCTTACTGAAGCAACATTGTCATTTTATCCAAGATTGGGACCTAATTTTGTGCTGACTTGTGCACCCCCCAGTGGCTGGTTTCATTACCTGCCCGGGAATTGAAGCCAGGCCATGGCTGTGAGAGCTCAGGATCCTAACTGCTAGAACACCGGGGAACAAATGTCATTGACATCCTGTACAACTGATAGCTAACTGAGTTTAAATAAATGTTAAAAATATTCACAGATTTCAAATATTTTCACAGATTGCTTAAAAAGTTGGCTTTCCACCCTTTAAAGTGGTTATTTCAAATTGTATTTGTTTGTTTTACTTTTTTACAACAATCTAGCAGATTTGTTTACTCTTGTCATAAATTTTACTTACATTTAATTAATTTTTACTATATTAAGATTTGACATTTAATAGTGCTAAAATAATCAAATGCACATATTTTCACAGGTTTTCAAGAGATAGAGTTCAGCTTTTAAAACTCAAGATTTGAAAAAGTAACGAGTCATCACTCAGCAGAAGCCTGTGACCACCATCAGGTAGCTCTACATACAAACATGCACAAAAATTGTGAGAATTGAATCCAGTTTAGCAAGAATACACACAGTTTATGTATAGCTGGGTGTGGGCAGGGAGCCTGAACAACCAATCTGCACGGTGATGTGTTGGAAACACTTGCTGCGGAGACCAGGCCTCAACTGAAGGCCTCAACTGGCAGCTCACCTTAATGTGATAGTGATGCCTCCCTCCCAGATGCGCTGAATGACTTCTATGCTTGGTTTGAGGTGCAGAACCATGTAGCTGCAAGGAAGACCATCCCTCCCCCAACCATCAGGTCTCTATCTATCTTATAGAACTCTATGCAGAGTTAAGGTTGCCAGACCAGAAAACATTCCTGGCAGGGTGCTCAGGGAATGCGCAGAACAGCTAGCGGATGTCTTCCCTGACATCTTCAACATTTGCCTGAGAAGCACTGTTGTTCCTCAACATGCCTCAAGACAACCGCCATCATCCCTATCTCAAAGAAGTCTACAGTGTCCTGCCTCAATAATTGTAGTCCCGTTGCACTCACACCCATTGTAATGAAGTGCTTCAAAAAGCTCGTCACATCAAGACCCAGTTACCTCAGGGCTGCATGCTTAGCCTGCTGCGGTTCACCTTGCTCACTCACAACTGTGCAGCAATGCACAGATCGACCCATATCAACTTGACACTGGAGGGTGTGATTATAAATAAACAGTCTGGCAAATGTTGTATTGATGCAAAAGACCACCTGGAGTTGGCATCTCCTCTTTAGTATCGCTGAGTCTAACTGGCGCTGGTAGATCTCTAGATGCCTCAGGATTCTCACAGAGTCTGCCTCATCTCAGTGGAGGTCCAAAATCTTCATCGCACGGAAGACAATCGTGCATATAAAATCTTGATATAATCAATGATCTGGGCCCTACCTTACTCAGGCTACACGAAGAGTGTTGGGTCCTGTTGCACAGCAGCACAGAATAAATTGTGAACATTTTTTACTCTTGCCCGTGCCTACCAGTGTGATACTTAATACTTTACATCTCTCAAAACTCAAAACTTCCACAACACTACTTCTTACAACGGCTGAGAAAAGCTTATCTCCATTCTGACCATACAGAGGGACCATAGAGGGCATTCTTAGCAGCTGCATCACTGTCTGGTTTGGGAACTGCACCATCTCTGATCGCGAGACCCTGCAGCGGATAGTGAGAACAGCTGAGAAGATCATTGGACCTGAAGATGTTGACTTTCTGCGGTTCTTGTGGTGGCCTAGTGGTGACACTAGTCAGCCATTGGCAGAGTATCACATGTTAATCCATCTGTTTGGTGCTGTCTCTTCACCAAGCTGTGCAAACTATGCACTCAAGAAAATAGCAGAGGATAATGAGGGCAAAGTTTTTGAAGAAGTACCATTCGAAACAACTTTTATGTTGATGACTGCCAGGTTTCCTTACCCATCGAGGATTTAGCTATTGCCAGGATCCGAGAATTAAGAATGTTCTGTGCTACAGTTGGATTTAGACTGACAAAGTGGACTAGTAATAGTAGTTTCATTCTAGCTTCAGTTCCAGAAGAGGAGAGAGCTAAAGATGTTAGAGTTCCCTGTTGAAAGAGCTCTCAGTATTCAATTGAGTACTGAAATAGACTCCTTTTATTTCAAGATAAACTTGAAGAATGAAGAACCTACCAGAAGGAATAAACTTTCTACTGTTAGCTCAATCTATGATCCCATTGGACTTCTTGCCCCATTAATTCTTCCCGCAAGGAGAATTCATCGGGAACTTTGCAGAGTTAACTGTGGACGGGATGATAAGATCCCAGACAGATTGATGCAATCTTGGGAGTAATGGTTTAAAGGCTTGAACAAACGGAACGATCTGAATATCTGAACAGCTGCTTACAATGTAGATTATGGCAAGGTACAAGAGGCCCAACTGCATAATTTTAGTGATGCTAGCGAAACGGGCTATGGTGTTGCTAGTTACCTGAGATTCACTAATATCAGTGGTGCTGTTCACATTGCCTTTGTAATGGGAAAGGCCAAAGTTGCTCCATTGAAACCTATAACCATTCCCAGGCTTGAGTTGGCAGCTGTAGTCCTTGCTGCATGTATTGATAGACTGCTCAAGAAAGAACTTGAGATTCCACTTTTGGATTCCGTTTTCTGGATTGACAGTACATCTTTTTTAAAATATATCTGTAATGATACTATGCGATTCAAAACCTATGTTGCAAATAGAGTCCGTAGGATACGTGACTTGTCTGAGAAATCACAGTGGCACTATGTGAATGGCTCACTTAATCCCGCAGATGATGCATCACGAGGCCTTTCAGTCGACTTCTTTCTTGCTTCAAACAGATGGTTTAATGGTCCAGAATATCTTTCATCACCTGAATCCAAGTGTCCCTGATTTCCTGAGGAACAAATGAGTATAGCATATGATGACTTGGAGATAAGGAAAGAAGTACATTCATTGAACATTTTTCTTCATGGAACAGCCTGAAAAGGGCAACTGCATGGATTTTTAAGTTCAAAAATGTACTTTGTTTCTTGAGTCAAAGGCAAAGGGATGTTCATTCAAGCCTTCATTCATCAGACCCCAATCCTCAAGAGATGGGTAATTCTAAAGACAGAAAAATCAAGTTTAAGAGTTTGCTTGGAAATGAAGATTTACCACTAGAGGATCATAAACATGCAGAAAAGGCCCTAGTATGTTTTGTTCAGCAACAGTCTTTCAATTCTGAAATTATGTCTCTGAAGAAAGGACAAACTGTAAACAAAACTAGCAGTATCTACAAACTTGATCCTTTTTTGATGGATGGTGTTTTGAGAGTTGGCAGGAGGCTACACAAAATATCAGTGCCCGAGGATATGAAACATCAAGTAATCCTACCCAAGAATAGTCACTTGTCTACACTACTCTTGAATCATATTCATCAAAAAGCAGGTCACTATGGCTAATTCTGCTGCCCGGAATCTAGTAAGAAACTGCTTTCTCTGCAGACATTGGAATGCCCCATTGATTAATCAAAAAATGGCCGACCTACCCATAAATAATCTGTCCTGTGATTCACCTCCATTTACATGTGTAGGTACCGATTATTTTGGTAATTGAGGTGAAGAGGGGCCAGAGCTTGGTAAAAAGATATGGTGTACTGTTTACTTGTCTGCTGAGCAGAGCAATTCATCTCAAAATGGCCTATTCATTGGATACGGATTCCTGTATTCTGGCCTTGAGAAGGCTCATATGCAGGAGAGGCCAAGTTCAAGAAATTGTATCTGATAATGGAACTAACTACGTAGGAACAGAACGGGAATTAAGAGAATCTCTCAACCAACTAAATCACAGTAAGATTAAACATGCAATGTTGAATGTAGGAATTAAATGGAGTTTTAATCCTCCAGTACCCTGGAACGACCTATTAACAAGCTCTGTCCTCTTCAGGAGTAACTATGTATCATCTCTAGTACTATCTTCCTAATGGACTGACTGACTTAATATTTGGAACTGTCTCATACATGACTTTGAAGATTTTCTATTGGACTTTATTCTGATTCAAGCATGGACTATATATTTTTCATGAATTTAATGGACATTGGGCTAAGTCATTTTCTTTGGCTCCTTTATATGTATTTTATGTAATTGCCTTAATATAAATTATTGCCAATTAAGGGGCCAGGATGTAGGAGCCATAAAGTTAAATATTAATTTAATATTGTAAATATAATGTTTTCTATCTCAATATTCATGTTCACTTGTTTTATGGTGTTTTGGCTCCCCTACGGTGAATGGGAAGAGTTGCACCTGTCTTGGCACTTCCTGTAGGTAGCCATATTAGACAGGAAGTGATGTGGCAAAAGGAGGTGGGAAGGGAGACAGTTTCTTGACCTACATACAAAATATGGTGTTGGATGTATCTTTTTCATTTGGAATTGAACTCTTTTAAATAAAGCATCCTCATTTCATCTATGGAGTACAGAAGTGTCAACTTTTACTTTCCCACCAGAAATGGCTAAACTTAAAAGGAAGCCATTACAACTGCAATGGCATGTTGTTTCTCCATGACTATAGTGTAATATATAACAGTACACAATACTACATAGAGTGCAAACTATTCAGTAGTGTAGCAGAAATAAGTGTGAAAGTGTAAGTGTTCAAGCAGCTTAATCAATAATTATTTTAGCAAATCATCCAACAACCATTTTCAAGTGTCATTTTACTACTGAACTCAAATTCAAAGAAATAAAAATAAAAAACATTAATTAGTGACATTGTACAGATTTCCACTGTAACCCCAGATGTTTATCTGTGACGATCTGCTCATGCACATGAGATGAAAATCTGTTGGTGCATCACTATCAGGTCATGGTGGTGGTGATGGTGAAATATCCCTTTCTTTACTTTTTTCAGGCCAATAGAAGCACCACCACCATTTGTGGCACATGAACACGTTCCACAGTACGTTCCGGAAGGTTAAGTACTTCTCTCTCTATCTTTCTTTCATGCTCACTGCTGTTTGGCTCAGCAGATTTTCTTTCTTACATCTTGTTTGATGTCTTTGTGTATCAATAATGGAATATTTTATATATATATATCTAAAGGACCTAACTGGATACATTGTTCTAATGTATGTATTTATTATTAGGGTTCAAGCGCGAAGCGCTGGAACACTATTGTATTTGCTCTGATTTTTATTATTATTATTATTATTATTCCGCCCTAGAAACAATCGTGCAGCCCAAACCGTAAGGCCTAGAGAGCTCAAACTTGGTCAGATGGTAGTACTGGTCACAGTTACTCAGGGCCAAGGACTCAGCGAAATCGGCCAATCTGGGGCGCTTCAGCGCCCCTCAACGCGTTTGTGCCCATAACTCCCAAACCGTATGTCCAAATCTCAAGTGCTTTATATCATTGGAATCCTTGGCTCATGACTTAAAAAACGATTTCATTTCCGCCATATCATTTCATTTCCGCTATAGTGCATTTTGTCCGAAACCTACTTTTGCTAACTAGTCCTAGGTTTTTCGCCTGATCGAGACCAATCCAGTGCAGTAATATTCTCTGGAGTCTCAATGTCAATAATTATGGAAAAAAAGTCAAAATTTTGATTCAGGGTCCTTAAGGGGCCCCAAAACGTTCGGACTGTGAGGAGCCAGTTTTACTAAAATGTCAATAACTCAAGAACTAAATGAGCTATCAACACCAAACTTGGGACACATGTGAAAGAGGTCAAACTGAGGTCACAGTTCAAAAACCGTGGCGATTGTTTGTTCTTGTTCTCTCTCTCTCTCTTTGCTCCACTACAGCCCTTTTTAAAAAAAGCCCTCTAGCGCCACCAACAGTCCAAAAACCCAATTTTGTGCTGACTCGTAAGGCAAAGTCTCAGAATCAGAATCAGAATCTTAAGAATTCGGTCACTTTGTGACTTGAGGGTCACTCAATCTGCATCTAGATGCTTGTGTTTCTTCGCACGACATGACATATATTGTGGCACCCTCTGTAACTTGCGGGTCACTTTGTGTATGTGAAAATCCTTTAAGGCCTTAAATGCCTTAAATGCTTGAACCCGGGAAATGCTGCTTGCAGCTTTAATTAGGGGTCAAGCCCCGAAGGGGCGTAGACACCAATTGTTATCGTTAGTTTTCTTACTATTAGGGGTCAAGCCCCGAAGGGGCGTAGACACCTATTGTTATCGTTAGTTTTCTTCTTCTTCTTCTTATTATTATTATTATTATTATTATTATTATTATTATTATTATTATTATTATTATTATTATCATTCCTCTTCCGCCATTGAAGTCAATGGCAGCCCATAGAACCGTACGTAGGAAAGTTATGAAATTTGGCACACATGTAGAGGTCTTAGAAGTTACTATAGCAACTTTGGTGTGTCTAGCTCAAACCCTCTAGCGCCACCAACAGTCCAAAAACCCAATTTTGTGCTGACTCGTAAGGCCTAGAGGCAAAATTCTTGCAACATCAGAATCAGAATAAGAATCAGAAAGGTCTTTATTGCCAAGTATGTTTTCACATACGAGGAACACACACACTTACACACACATTTACACACACACTCACTCACACTTGCACACTTACTCACACTCGCACATTCACATACTCACTCGCACACTCACATACACACACACTCACATACACACTCACACACACACACTCACAGTTACACACTCACTCACACACACTCACTCACACTTGCACACACTTACATACACACACTTACACTCACACACACTCACACTTACACACTCACACTTACACACAAACTCACACTTACACGCACACTTACTCGCACACTCACATACTCACACACTCACTCACATACTCACAAACACCCTCACTGACTCACACACTCACACTCACTCACACACACTCACTCACACACACTTACACACTCACTCACACACACTTACACACACACACATACACACACACACACACACTTACACAAACACTTACACACACTCACACTTTCACACACACTCACACTTACTCACACACTCACACTTACACACACACACTCACTCACTCACACACACTCACTCACTCACACACACTCACACTTACACACACACTTACACAAACACTCACACCTACACACACTTGCACACACATTTTGAATTTTCACGTTAAGTTCAGTATTTTACCAATGCAATGCCATATCGCTACGAAACTTGGTATGGTTCATCAGCGACATGTTCTGAGCGCATTTGATTGGCTTGACCCCGGTTTCGCTGCTTGCAGCTATATTTATTATTATTATTATTAGGGGTCAAGCCCCGAAGGGGCGTAAACACCTATTGTTATCGTTAGTTTTCTTATTATTATTCTTCCGTCTTCCGCCATTGAAGTCAATGGCAGCCCATAGAACCGTACGTAGGAAAGTTATGAAATTTGGCACACATGTAGAGGCCAGTCTTAGAAGTTACTGTAGCAACTTTGGTGTGTCTAGCTCAAACCGTCTAGCGCCACCAACAGTCCAAAAACCCAATTTTGTGCTGAATCGTAAGGCCTAGAGGCAAAATTCTTGCAACATCAGAATCAGAATCAGAATCACAAAGGTCTTTATTGCCAAGTATGTTTAGGCAAAATTCTTGCAGAATCAGAACCAGAATCAGAAAGGTCTTTATGAGGGACACACACACACTTACACACACATTTACACACACATTTACACACACATTTACACACACACACTTACTCACAATCGCACACTCACATACTCACACACACACACTCTCACACACACAGACACACTCACAGACACACTCACACACGCACTCACACTCACACTCACACACACACTCACACACACACACACACAGACACACACAGACACTCACACACACACTCACACACACACACACACACCCTCTCACACACACACACACCCTCTCACACACACACACACAGACACTCACACTCACACAGACACACACACTCACACAGACGAGGAACACACACACTTACACACACATTTACACACACACTCGCACACTCACATACTCACACACACTCACATACACACACATTTACACGCACACACACTCTCTCACACACACACACACACTCTTTGCTCCACTATCTATCTTTTCAGATCCCTACCATTGGACATCTCCTGTCAATCTTCATTATTATCCTGTGTGACATCACAGTCCGAACACAGTTCTAGAATCAGTGCTCTCAGTGCTCTAGAATTAGTGCTCTCCTCCAAGCAAATTCAGCTTCAAGTAGAGGGCTCTATTGTTGTTCATTCGGTTTTAGTATGTCAGACTGTTCATGTTTCCCAATTTCTTAGTTATTTTGTGTATGTGACTTGCGGGTCACTTTGTGTGCGTGACTTGCGGGTCACTTTGTGTATGTGACTTGCCGGTCACTTTGTGTATGTGACTTGAGGGTCACTTTGTGTATGTGACTTGAGGGTCACTTTGTGTATGTGACTTGCCGGTCACTTTGTGTATGTGACTTGCGGGTCACTCGTTCTGCATCTGGATGCTCGTGTTTCTTCGCTTTATGGATATGACTTTGTTTATTTTAGGGAAAACTGGACAGGTGAGTACTTCACATGACATATATTGTGCAACACGTTGGTAAGCTTTTCTGTATTAGAGACACTAGGTTAGGAGCGGGTGCCACCCTCTGTAACTTGCGGGTCACTTTGTGTATGTGAAAATCCTTTAAGGCCTTAAACTCCCTAAAGGCCTTAAACGCTTGAACCCGGGAAATGCTGCTTGCAGCTTTAACTATTATTATTATTATACAAAATGTTTTTCTCATTACACTGTATGGACTAGGACATAATTCAGACATTGCCTCATTATGTCTTATACTTTTTTTAATAAGATTGTTAAAAGGTCTGTCAGTTTTGGGCAAATTTTGAGCTTTGAAAACAGTATTTCATTAAGAAATTTTCTTTTTAATTATTCATGAACTCATATTTCACACACTCACACTCACTCACACACACTCACTCACACACACTTACACACTCACTCACACACACTTACACACACACACATACACACACACACACACACTTACACAAACACTTACACACACTCACACTTTCACAAACACTTACACACACTCACACACTCACACTTACACACACACACTCACTCACTCACACACACTCACTCACTCACACACACTCACACTTACACACACACTTACACAAACACTCACACCTACACACACTTGCACACACATTTTGAATTTTCACGTTAAGTTCAGTATTTTACCAATGCAATGCCATATCGCTACGAAACTTGGTATGGTTCATCAGCGACATGTTCTGAGCGCATTTGATTGGCTTGACCCCGGTTTCGCTGCTTGCAGCTATATTTATTATTATTATTATTAGGGGTCAAGCCCCGAAGGGGCGTAAACACCTATTGTTATCGTTAGTTTTCTTATTATTATTCTTCCGTCTTCCGCCATTGAAGTCAATGGCAGCCCATAGAACCGTACGTAGGAAAGTTATGAAATTTGGCACACATGTAGAGGCCAGTCTTAGAAGTTACTGTAGCAACTTTGGTGTGTCTAGCTCAAACCGTCTAGCGCCACCAACAGTCCAAAAACCCAATTTTGTGCTGAATCGTAAGGCCTAGAGGCAAAATTCTTGCAACATCAGAATCAGAATCAGAATCACAAAGGTCTTTATTGCCAAGTATGTTTAGGCAAAATTCTTGCAGAATCAGAACCAGAATCAGAAAGGTCTTTATGAGGGACACACACACACTTACACACACATTTACACACACATTTACACACACATTTACACACACACACTTACTCACAATCGCACACTCACATACTCACACACACACACTCTCACACACACAGACACACTCACAGACACACTCACACACGCACTCACACTCACACTCACACACACACTCACACACACACACACACAGACACACACAGACACTCACACACACACTCACACACACACACACACCCTCTCACACACACACACACCCTCTCACACACACACACAGACACTCACACTCACACAGACACACACACTCACACAGACGAGGAACACACACACTTACACACACATTTACACACACACTCGCACACTCACATACTCACACACACTCACATACACACACATTTACACACACACACACTCTCTCACACACACACACACACACACTCTCACGCACACTCTCACACACACACACTCACACACACACACTCACATACACTTACACACACATTTACACACACACACTTACTCACAATCGAAAACATACTCACACTCGAACACTCACCTACTCACACACACACACAGACAAACACACACAGACACTCACACACACTCACACAGACACACACACGCACTCACACAGACACACAGACACTCACACACACACTCACACACACACACACCCTCTCACACAGACACACACACTCACACAGACACACACACTCACACAGACGAGGAACACACACTTACACACACATTTACACACACACTCGCACACTCACATACTCACACACACACTCACATACACACACATTTACACACACACACTCTCTCACACACACACACACACACACTCTCACACACACTCTCTCACACACACACACACTCACACAGACACACTCACACAGACTCTCTCACACACACACACACACACACACACTCTCACACACACACACACTCACACACACACACACACACACACTTTATTGTCAAGTATGTTTTCACATACGAGGAACACACACACACACACTGACACACACAGACACACATACACACACAGACACACACACTCACACACTCACACTCACACAGACATGCACACAAACACACACACACACACACAGAGACACACACACACACTCACACACGCACACACACACACACACACACACACACGGGGTCAAGCCGATCAGATGCGCTCAGAACATGTCACTGATGAAACATACCAAGTTTCCACACTCGTACACTCACATACTCATTCGCACACTCACATACTCACACACATACTCACATACACACATTTACACACACACACACACAAACACACACACACACACACAGACACTCTCACAGACACACACACACACACATGCACACTCACACTCACACAGACACACTCACACACACACTTTATTTCCAAGTATGTTTTCACATACGAGGAACACACACACACACACATTTACACACACACACACTCATTCACACTCGCACACTCACATACTCACTCGCACACTCACACTCACATACACACACTCACAGTTACACAGACACTCACACTCGCACACACTCACACTTACACACACTCACACTCGCACACTTACACACACTCACACTTACACACACACTCACACACTTACACACACACTCACACTTACACACACACTCACACTTACACACACACTCACACCTACACACACTTACACACACACATTTTGAATTTTCACGTTAAGTTCAGTATTTTACCAATACAATGCCATATCGCTACAAAACTTGGTATGGTTCATCAGCGACATGTTCTGAGTGCATCTGATCGGCTTGACCCCGGTATCGCTGCTTGCAGCTATATTTATTATTATTATTATTCCGCCCTAGAAACGATTGTGCAGCCCAAACCGTAAGGCCTAGAGAGCTCAAACTTGGTCAGATGGTAGTACTGGTCACAGTTACTCAGGGCCAAGGTCTCAGCGGAATCGGACAATTTGGGGCACTTCAGCGCCCCTCAACGCGTTTGTCCCCATAACCCCTAAACCCCTAAATCCCCTATGTCCAAATCTCAAGTGCTTTATATCATTCGAATCCTTGGCTCATGACTTAAAAAACGTATATCTCCGATTTCATTTCCGCCATTAATTTTTTTCGTTATAGTGCATTTTGTCCGAAACCTACTTTTGCAAACTAGTCCTCGGTTTTTCGCCTGGTCAAGACCAATCCAGTGCAGTAATATTCTCTGGAGTCTCAATGTCAATAATCTTCGAAAAAAAGTCGAAATTTTGATTCAGGGTCCTTAAGGGGCCCCAAAACGTTTGGACTGTGAGGAGCCAGTTTTACTAAAATGTCAATAACTCAAGAACTAAATGAGCTATCAACACCAAACCTGGGACACATGTGAAAGAGGTCAAACTGAGGTCACAGTTCAAAAACCGCGGCGATTGATTGTTCTTGTTCTCTCTCTCTCTCTTTGCTCCACTATCTATCTTTTCAGATCCCTACCATTGGACATCTCCTGTCAATCTTCATTATTATCCTGTGTGACATCACAGTCCGAACACAGTTCTAGAATCAGTGCTCTCAGTGCTCTAGAATTAGTGCTCTCCTCCAAGCAAATTCAGCTTCAAGTAGAGGGCTCTATTGTTGTTCATTCGGTTTTAGTATGTCAGACTGTTCATGTTTCCCAATTTCTTAGTTATTTTGTGTATGTGACTTGCGGGTCACTTTGTGTGCGTGACTTGCGGGTCACTTTGTGTATGTGACTTGCCGGTCACTTTGTGTATGTGACTTGAGGGTCACTTTGTGTATGTGACTTGAGGGTCACTTTGTGTATGTGACTTGCCGGTCACTTTGTGTATGTGACTTGCGGGTCACTCGTTCTGCATCTGGATGCTCGTGTTTCTTCGCTTTATGGATATGACTTTGTTTATTTTAGGGAAAACTGGACAGGTGAGTACTTCACATGACATATATTGTGCAACACGTTGGTAAGCTTTTCTGTATTAGAGACACTAGGTTAGGAGCGGGTGCCACCCTCTGTAACTTGCGGGTCACTTTGTGTATGTGAAAATCCTTTAAGGCCTTAAACTCCCTAAAGGCCTTAAACGCTTGAACCCGGGAAATGCTGCTTGCAGCTTTAACTATTATTATTATTATACAAAATGTTTTTCTCATTACACTGTATGGACTAGGACATAATTCAGACATTGCCTCATTATGTCTTATACTTTTTTTAATAAGATTGTTAAAAGGTCTGTCAGTTTTGGGCAAATTTTGAGCTTTGAAAACAGTATTTCATTAAGAAATTTTCTTTTTAATTATTCATGAACTCATATTTCAATAAATATTCATTCACTGATTATTGCAGAGTTCAGGATAGTATATTGAAGTATTTAAATGTACTGAACTGACAGCACATTGTCTCAGTGTGTACTGAGGGTGTGCATCTCAGTGTGCATTTTACAACTCCAAATCTTAATCCAGAGTTACTGTCTTTGTAGAGTTTGTCATGTTCTATGTAGATTTCTGTACTTTATTCAGTATACTATACATAAATCTACTATATATGTACTGTATACAAATGTAAAATAGATAAGTAGACACCTGACCAGCAAAACTCGTATGCAACCTCAGATTTTCAGTGTGTTGAAGTTCTGTTTTTAAAAGCTATTTAGATTTAAGAACATGGAATCTATCCTTGTTACATGGATCTATCTATCCATCTTATATGGTATATGAATAAACCAAGCCAAAGAAAGGCGTTCAGTAATGTTTACTGTCTTGTGTATTATGTGCAATGCTACTGTACTTGCTAAGTTCCGAGTGGAGAGGAAGCACATTTGAAATTTGAATCTAATCTTATGAATGGAGCCATTGTTTATATTCCTACTACCAGGCCTTGTGTCCTTCTAACTATGCACACACACAAAACAGCTAATACACTAATGTATTGAGAACATGAGAAGCTACTACAGTATATTTGTTTTGTGTGTATGTAAAAGTGGAATAATTGTCAGAATTCTTCCAGAATTGTTGTGACTGCAGAAAGGTTTGCAACACACTGCAACCATCATCTTTTCTTGCTGATTTTCCCATATGTCTTCTCTGCTGGTGCCTCCATGGTTTATAAGCAGATTCTGTTCCTGCCTTTCCAGGTATCAAAGGGAATTACACAACACTGCCCATGCACCCCGGTTTAGAACTGCACACCTGCTCAGGCCAAGTCAAGTCTCAAGTTACCAAAATTCACATAGTATTTATTTCTAAGGTCTAAACATGCTGATAGCACAACAATTTGCTGCTTGAGCATCCTGATTTCTTATTGGTGGAACAGTATTTTGCTTCTAGCCATCATGTGTATCTAGTTTAGTATCTCACATTTTGCAGTGACCATGCAATAACTGTTTTTTGTGCATGTTCTTGGTTTTAATTAATTGTATTAGTAGTTATGCAGTTGTGTTTAAAATCATCCTTTTGAATACTTGCAATAGTGCATTTGTTTAATTTCAGTGATATAAAACAAAATGCTTCCTCAGTCAACCAGCAGTAAAACTATACAATATAAGAGGTATTGGTATAATAATGTTTTCGATACTGTAAGGACTCTGCCCGGACTCTGGCCACGTGCGTTTGTTTACGTTTCTCGTCACGTGTCTGCCCCGCCTTCGTCTGCTCCTCCCTGTCATCACACCATTGTGTCACACCATTGTGTCATTGTCCTTTTTTGTATTTAACTGTGCCGCGTTGCCTCGTGCAGCGCGGCATCTACTGTGGTCTTAGTCATGTTTAGTCCCGTCTCGAGTCTGTGTTCCTGTTTTGTGTTCTGTCATTAAACCCCGTTTATTTATGCTATCCTGCGTTTGGGTCCGCTCTGTTCCGTGTTCATGACAGATACATCTTTGATTTATCTTTTTATTAAAGGAAATTATTCAGGAAACACTGAATAAGATGGCTTTGATTAATTAACTGTCTTCCCATTTGACTTATCATTGGTGGTCTCAATAGAGATGAAAGCAGCAGCCTGAATGAGGAGAAAACACACACACATTTACACACTAATGCTTTGCATCACATAGCATAAACTCCAACATATCACCTTATAAACAGTTTGTTTTGGTGTCAGGATGGTCACATTATGACATTTGGATACCACTTACAGAGATGTTCTCTTCTTGATCACTTCCAATGCAAGCAATCTCTACTTGCACTACTTAGACTAGATTTTAAAAAAGATCATATCTCAGAACAACATTTCTGAGATATTCAGGCTCAGTACAGCCCATACTGTATGTACTTATTGAAAGAGACAAGCAGTGACTAAAAACATCAACAAATTTGTAACTGTCTTCAGTCATACTTTTTTCATGTTAAAGCAGGTGCAAAGATCAGGATTAATCATAGAGGTTGCTTGGTAAATAATAAAGATTAACAGCATTTTACTAGCTGACTAGTTGCACATGTTGATTTACATTGTAAACAACTTATGGTTAGGTTATGGTTTTAGTGTTTTTTTCATTACCATGCACATTTGTAGAAAAAAAAAGTCAGTCTCACAAAGTCAAAATAAAAATTGTATCAAGGTGCATCTCTGCACCTTGGTAAAACAACTACACGTATTAGTGCATTTCAGGAGCACACTTGTTTAGATGATATATGGCCTTGAACTGTCAATTTAAAAATGAAGCACAGAATATGGCCTTGAACTATCAGAGTTAAGTGGTAAACCTGCTAATGAATACAGAGATTTGGTCCTTATAGTACATACACTGTGGTATATTACACAAAGTCTATTATTAGCACAGGGGGTGTTCTTGAAGGGATCATCTAATCTGACTTAACTGCATAAAAATACTTTCTGTATAATCTGACCTGCATTTCATCTTCCACTTTGAAAATAGTATCCAGGTTCATGTAACTTTTCCTAGGATCCGGATCCTCAGCTAATTGCCAATTTGGATCCTGACCAGTGCAACGGACATGGCTGACTGAGAAGTACTGGAAAATAAGTGGTAAAATACTGCACACATTAAGGTTTTACAGGGCTCTCAAGTTTTGAAGACAGGCAAGAATGACATTTCTAACCCCCTCGAAAATACAAATGTTCAAACCGACCATCAAAAATACCCTCTCTAAAGAATGTTTTTTTTATTGGTTGTTGCATTAAATCTTACCCATATACAATAGTGCTATTTTCTGTTTGGCTATTGTGTAGCCTCTTTTTTTTGATTGGCTGATCAGTGGCAGGCTCGACTAAGAACTCCAGGGGAGACGCGCTTGATTCCTGCCCGGTTCCATGGAGACAGCGGTGCGGACAGATACATTTTGGGCACTACGGGATATTAAATATAAGATAAATAGTAAGTTTTTCTGCGTGAGAAATACGTTGTGTGGCAGGAGAGCGTGAAAAAATTGGCCATGACTTTGTGATGGGCTGGCGTCCCAATCAGAGCAACCAGTTTTATTTTGACAGGCTCTGGAGCCACCTTGAAACTGACCAGGGTAAAGTAGTTACTAAAGATAAATGAATGTGTATATGAAAGAATAAATTATAGTTTGTTCTGCCCATATACTGACCGACCACAGCAGAGTTCTCAGGTGAATTCCACATCGGATAGTAGGAACGTCTTGACTGGTTGGACACATCTGGCCCAGCGGCAAGCTTGGCCTTGTTGGAAGGCGTCAGTCGCTTTAAATTGACCAGAAGCTCTGGGTTAGCCCGCTTGAAGTTGGGGTTGGAAAAGTGATGCATGGTGCTGACTTGCTTCCCTGAGATCTCATAGTCTGGATGCACTTTTCTGAAGCCGTACAGGTTTAGCTGACGAACAAAACTAATGAAATCTGTAGTTTCGAAATACTTGTTCATCCGCTTGTTGGATATAGATACCACTTCAGCTTTGAAGGCCTCCTGACAGATCAGTATTCCTTCCCCACTGTCATCCCAGCAGATTGAGCAAATCTGAGGATCATTCACCAAATGCCACAACTTGCTGGGAAAGTTTCTGCGATTGATCCGGATGGAGAGAAGTATTTTATTGACTTCCATCCAAGCTAAAAGATTTGTAATCAACAGATAAGAGCTCAGTGTTATTGAACTATACATGTTTATCCATCTAAACAATTGCTAACTAGATTGTGACAGTTGATCTCTAGCGCTAACTAGTTAGCAAGGCAGCTATCTAACACATTCATCTATCTTCATTAACAAATGATTTGTTAAATAAATAAATAAATAAATAAATAAATAAATAAATAAATAAATAAATAAATAAGAAAGAAAGAAAGAAAGATTAAAAAGTCAAAAAATTGCCATCAACAACAGCTATCAAGTGTTGGCTCGCCTCCTGAGTGGAAAGTAAATAAAAAAATAACAAAAAAAAAAAAACTAAATAAATAAAAAAACACCAAAAAAATGCAAATAAAACATTAAGGGAACACAACAGCAGGTCAATTAAAGTAAATCGATCCCCAAATTAAAGATACGCTCAATCTGTCAATTTAAACTTTTAAGTATTAAAGTTCGAGGGTTGTTTAAGTTAAATCCTGCATTAATGTGAGCGCCCTTCCTATTGGCTGCGCTATTGGTGACGCTACGACGTGCCGAGTTAAATGATCTGCAGTAGAGCAAAGGAGACCTGTGTGTGAGAACATGTGTTGTAGCTCCACAATAAAAGGTCAAATATATTAAGCTCATGGCCAATTTTAGACACAGTATTAAAAGGATTGCAAAAACTATTATAATCAATTATATCAATAGTTTTTCCGTGTTAATGAACTATATGATGTCTCCGTGTGCGCATTTTTTTCCATGTGCGCCATTTTCCAGTGCACCATTTTTCCATGTGCTTTCTAACGAGATTAAATTGGCGGAGCTCAACTACACCTACACGATTCACTACTGTCTCTGTTACTGCTTCTACAAAGCCAACATAATTAAATTGCATGCTTTGCACTCTAGATACTCGCCTCATAATGCCTGGTGAGATTTTCTGGGGGGTTTTCAGACAGGTACACCATTAACCATGAATCACAATTTCTCAGTGTTTTTCCACAGCATTACTCTGAAAAGCACAATAATAATGCTTTCAGGCATGGATACATAAAACAACATTTACATTAAAAACACAAGCAAGTGCAAACAAAATAATGTGTAAGTGATTCAGCATATTTAAATTGTCTGCCATCTAGCATTTCCTCTTTTGGTTCGAAACAAAGAACAGTCTGTGTATTTGTCCTGGTTTGCCATGAATGTTGTTTCAAGCCCAACAGTTGTTAACCTCCTGAATTCTTGTTTGACCTCAAAACAAGTAATGCATTACAATTAGACCTTTAACATCCCTTAATTTTATAACTGGACAAATTTAGGCCAGCAATGGCCAGTCAGACACAAAAACCTATTAACACAAGCTGTAAGTAAATATGTACCTGAGAGATGTCAAACAAGGCAGGTCATCTTTGCTGAAGGAATTATATAGGTGGACTGTCCTTGACATCTCCTGTTGTCCAGTTATCCTTATCTTGACAATTGTAAGGATGCTTTCTGCTTTTATGTGCAGGAAATGTGCCATTAACATTTGTCTGAAAATCACAATGGTTAAAAACACAATCACACATTTTAAAAATTTTTTAGATGCTGTCTGATATGTGTGAACAAGGCAGTGTCTGTTGGAAAGTGACAGAGGCACAAGGTGACATGACATGAGAAGGAAATGTGCTCCCCAGGTGTGTGTATATCATCAGGGACATGATGCCTTTTCAAGTGTGAACTAAGGGAGTTTAACGTCTACAATTAACATGGTCAATTAAGATAAACACATGTAAGTGATCGATGCAGACCTAGACAGTCATGCTGTAATCTATAATGTTTGAGTACATCAGGTTTTTTAGAAAAAACTGAGCTGCAAAACTTGCATGGCCATATCATTGTGGACTAGGAGGTAAAAGATAAAGATTGATGTTTAACCTATGACTTTAAATAGCCAATAAAAAGCAAAGTGTTAAAACACATTTAAAGAACAAGACAATATATATTGTAAATTGCATATAACATAACATTTACATTATGTTACATTTACATTTGTGTTATATTATTTTCAGAGTTCAACTCCGTGTTCCCGCCCTGCGATAGGTTGGCACTCCGTCCAGGGTGTATCCTGCCTTGATGCCCGATGACGCCTGAGATAGGCACAGGCTCCCCGTGACCCGAGGTAGTTCGGATAAGCGGTAGAAGATGAATGAATGAACTCCGTGTTCCCCATATACTTTCAAAGCAGAACTTTCTGAACAAGAATTTATAAAATTTCCTGCAAACGTGCAATGGGTGGATGTATTTTTAAAATATAATATAGAAAACTTACAAAACACTACAGTAACGCAACACAAGAATTTGAATTTGTTAAGTAAAGCTAAAAAAGTTAGAAATGTGTAATGTTTTAGGTAAAATTTACTTACTTATCATAACACTTTGTAATTGTTGAGACAACGAATCACCTTTTACAGTGTTGACTTATTTCGATACATTCTTTCCCTTCTTCCATCTCACTTCACTTTCTACATTTGCCATAGAACTATGCCATACCCAGCGTCCTCTCTGAGAAGCAGTTTCAATGTTCCATCTGCTTAGACATCTTTGACAATCCAGTTTCCACCCCATGTGGACATAGTTATTGCATGAACTGCATTGGGCATTACTGAAATGGAGTCAACCTCTATCAGTGCCCATTGTGCAAGAAATGCTTCAAGAAGAAACCTGATCTCCACATCAATCATACTCTACAAGGGATCACAGAGCATTTCAAGAAGATGAAAGAAGACACTGGATCATGTGGTGGGTTTGGGAGAGGAGAATTACAAGGAAGATGGATGGAGAAAAGGGCACTAAAACAATTGCCAGCTGCCTGGGGATCTCTTTATTGAAATGAAGCATAGGTTTCCCAAGCCTTCTCCTCCTTCTGAAAATTATAACTGTCAGTCACCTGACCAACAACAAATGTGGACAGAAGGAAATTTATCTGATAAATTGCAGCCCCCAAGAGCTTTCGAGAAGAGTGTCTCTCAGGAGATACACTCTGAGTGGAGCTGCAGACAGCAAGAAAGTGTCGCATTGTGCAAATCATCACCATAAACTGGATCTCTTCTGCAAATCTGATGGGGAGTGTATCTGCTCAGAGTATGAAGATTTAGATCACCAATCTCATAACAACATCCCTGCAGAAAAGAAGTGGCTGACAAGCAAGGTATGAAAACCTTAACTAGATAATAATGCTTTTCATTGTAAATACTGTAGCTTAATTCTTTCTAATTCTTGGTTTTGAAAGGAAAATATGGTCAGGTGATGCTTTATAAAAATTGAAATCAAGTATACAAAGATTATCAAATGAAAATCATAAATAGTGTCAATCAACAGTGTGATTTAGTGATGAGCTTTGCATATGCAACAAACTGTACTGAACAACTTTCACTGCATAATGAATGTAGTCTGGACTGCTGTCCTTCCTCTTCTGTATACCACATTCAATACAGATTCAGATTAACATCACCGAAGCAAAAATACAGGAAATGATTGGACAAAGGCAGAGGAAAATAGAGGAGATTAAATTAAAAAAATTAAAAAAGTAAAAAAAAAAAAAAAAAAAAAAAAAGTCAAAGGAGAAAAAAGTAAGTGCTGTTTGTTCACTTGAGTGCAAAAGTGTGCACACCCTTGGGATAATGGGATAATGTTAAACATGTATTTGACTTAAGATATTTAGTGAACAATAGAGGTTCTTTTTTTACAACTAGAAATGATGAAGGATGCAAATTTCAGCAGTCAGATTTATTGAAATAATTTTGCTCACTAGCAGTGTTAAAAGAATTAAACTAAGCCAGAATTCTATTAAAGATTTAGAAAATACATATTTTTCAAGCTGGTGGGAATATATTTAAGATTTAAGATTATACAGGCAAAATCTTGTGTTTTCAAACACACTGCACAATAAATTTCTTTATCAGTGGAATAAATTTTTATAAATATAAAAAAAAAAAACGAAGGACTCCTGCTTCATGAAAAGTGTATATTTTTGCTTATTTGCTGCTATGGCAGGTCAAAGCAACTTATGTATATTTTTGCTTATTTGAAAAATTCAAATAAACAAAATTATATAGAAAAGAAAACATTTTAACCAGCTGAACAGTCCAGTAATTCAGAAAAAAACAAAAAACCCTTTTCCCACATTTTCTCCACTGTCTGTACTTCCCCTGTTTTCCTTTCTTTTGTCTCATTTATTTCATTTCATTTCACAGCATGTGCATATTTGGAGATCTTCTGAGCTCTGTTGAGCACAGCCAGGATGAGCTGCTGGAGGACATAAAACAGAAGGAATGATCAGAGAATTGGAGATGGAGCTCAAAGAGCTGAGAAAGAGAAGCATCAAGCATCAAACATACTACTATTTACCCCAAGTTACCAAGGTTAATTGTCATCTTTAAGTCATTAACCATGTTACTGTCTGGAGAGACTATCTGATTGGCTATATACCTGTGGCTGGTAGCCAATATTTAAATAATTCAAAATTTACAAAAATTCTAAATTAATGATAATGAAAATGATGATATGGCATAATATGAGTCCACTTGTCCCCTTACAGGGAAGGATCACTTTAA
Organism: Tachysurus vachellii; assembly: GCF_030014155.1. Taxonomy (NCBI): domain Eukaryota; kingdom Metazoa; phylum Chordata; class Actinopteri; order Siluriformes; family Bagridae; genus Tachysurus; species Tachysurus vachellii. The sequence goes on along the minus strand of NC_083466.1, from coordinate 15,111,748 downwards.
ATCAATTCAAGGTTCAAGGTTCTTTATTGTCAATGCCACCATATGTGCGGACATTCAGAGGAAACAAACAGTGCAACAGTGTCAGATATATACAGAGATAAAGTGTCTTGTGTGCCATAAAGAAGTGTGTAGTGAGCTGTAGATTTTTTTAAAGTTTAGATGTAAATGGAAGAAGGGGAAGGTAATGGACAGAGTTTAACATCCTGACAGACTGATGGATGAAGCTGTTTGAAAGTCTTGTGGAGCGAGCCTGGGGGCTCCTTTACCTTCTCCCAGAAGCAGGTTGAAGGGGAGGTTTGATGGGTGGGAGTTATCAGCAGCGATCTTGATGGCTCTGCTAGTGAGGCAGGTGTGGAAGATGTCCAAAAGGGAGGGCAGAGAGACACAGATGATCTTGCTGGCTGCATTCACTAGGCGTTGCAGAGTCTTTCAAAAGGAGACAGTGCGGCCCCCTTACCACACAGTGATGCAGTTGGTGAGGATGCTCTTAATGGTGCCTGGTAAGTGCAACAATGGGGGTGAGTGCAACAGACTGGTAGTTGTTGTGGCTGGATGGGTGTATGTGCTGGATGTATAGTAAGATGAATTGAATGATCACCTTTATCCTATTATGTAAGATTTTTCTCCTGATGGGAGTTGTCACTTAGATGACAAAATCTCACAGGGCATGAAGGCTATTGAGAAATAATAATAATAATAATAATAATAATAATAATAATAATAATAAGAATAATATTTAACTCAAATACTCAGGCCTTTACAGTCAACAAATTATAGAGTGAAGTTTGCTTGGGGTTTTCTTCCAGTGACTGAGCAAGAAATCTGTGCAAGTGCATCAAGATTAACAATGTTTTCATTTATATCGCCCATCTGTGTGTGAGACTAATGCTTTAAAATCCCACTCATATATCAGTAAATTAGTATTTGACTAATTCCTACTTTAATTTTAATGTAATTTTGATGGGCAAACTAGCTTCAAATTCACGTAATCAAATTTAACCCTCATCATTCTGTCTAAAGAGCTACACTTTTCATCTCTAAACTCCCATGCCAGTCAAGGAATGGGTTGAAGTCACAGTGACCTTTGATCTTGGTACAAAGTCAGTCTACACTTCAGTATGTGAACTCCTAGCACAGTTCCAGGAGGAAAACTTACAATAATTATGTTAGGATATCCATTTGTGTTTCATTGTAATACAGCACTTGGACATTTTACATTCGGGAGGTTTATATAGCTTGTCTTTCAATCAGTGAAAAGCATTGAAGGGAGGTCAGTGCCATCTAGTGTCAGTGAAATATATCTAGTGAAGTAACTGTTGTATTTTCGGGTAGTTAAGACATTTCACTCCAGAAAATGTACATATGACTTAATGTGTTTAAGATTGATGACTAGAATTGTCTTTAAATACCTAAATCACTACATCCATAAAAACAAATGTTGCAAAGCATAAATTGTTAGACCATAACCAGCAGACACCTTGGATTTTTTACACAGGCTTATCATCATTAACTGATCTTTCACCACTGAAAGCACAGCCAAGAATGTATCAAGGAATTGAGCAAAATACTATATTTTTAAATGTTAGTTTGCATTTAACATTTGAATTTTATCCAATAAATTTCACTGTTTGCAGAGATAAAGAAAATACAGGGGTATGCAGTTATGTGACGACTATAAAAGTGGTGCATTTAGTGCAATAAAACATAAACTGAGCTGTTATCTAACTTTTGACATACTAGTAACTAAATCAACTGACTCACAATAAAACAGCTGACATTTTGTGATCTAACTAGGTGTGTCATTTTTTATTATTATTGTGGTATTTTTCTTTTTTTTTTAAATAAAAATACTGTTAGGTTAAACCACTAAGTAATCCTGAGTCAAACTAAAACCCAGATTAAAACATAATCTTGTAATGAAGATCAATTCATGTTTATATTATTTGAATACTATTTTATACTTTTCCAATCCTTACAATCAGTGGATGTGACCTTTGGCCCTAGTACAGTTCATCCTTGTCTCATCCTGTCTGAAGACAGGAAGCAAGTGAGGTGTGGAGAAAAGCACCAACTCATTCCCAACAACCCAGAGTGCTTTGATTGTATAGTGTGTGTGCTAGGCCAAGAGGCCTTTACAGATGGTCGGCACTACTGGGAAGTGAAGGTGGGAGGCAAGACAGACTGCCATTTGGGGGTGGCCAGCCACTCTGTAAACAGGTAGGGAAAAGTAACTGTCAGCCCCAGCAATGGATACTGGTTGCCCAGCCTATGAAATAAGACCAACTATGCCATTGGAACAGACCATTCTCTCAACCTTTCCCTTACCCCCAATCCCAGAAAGTTAGGTGTGCTTGTGGACTATGGGAAAGGGCAGGTTTCCTTATATAATGTGGAAGCTAAGCTGCACATCTACACCTACACAGATATGTTTTGTGAGGCCATCTATACGTTCTTCTGTTTCCTGCACTAACAAGTCGGACCAGAATGATGCAGCACTTGTCATTACATCTGTTTTGTTTCCAGTCTGACAGATATGGTGGCTGAAAACTGTTTTGACCAAACACTGTGAAGGAAAAAACATAAGGCGTTTGAGTTTCAACAAGAATCCTTGTACATTTTTCTTTAGTACAGTATTTAACTCACCAGAAGGGTGTTTTTATGAAATACATATGTTTTATCATATTTATTTTCTGTGCAATATAGTTCTATCTTAATATTTAAAAACATCTTTATAACAGTAATGTTGTAATTTTCTATACTATGAAAGTAATCTGTCAATAAAAGTCCATGGTTTTCCTATTAAGGTTTCATCTATACTATTCCTCTGTTTACAAAAAAAAAAAGATGCTGCTCATGGGTGAAACTACAGAAGGAATAGAGGAGCTGACTAAAAATTTGGCTTTCAAAGCACCCAAAATATAGGTGGCTTCCACCAAATAGCACCTAGTCTACACCGTTTTTTTAAACCAGTTATCAATTATAGCTTGTCATTTTTCTTGAAGAAACTAAGCCAGAATAATAGATACGGAAGTCAACATAAAGGTTCTCTGGTGATAAAATAAATATGTATTGATTCATTTAGTAATAAATATGATGGAAAATAACTTTCTAGATGAGTAAGATGGTCTACCAGTTTGACTGGCTTCGCCTGTGTTTTGTAGCTGGTAGTTCATCAGACTAAACCGGATTGTTTTAGCAGGATTATGAGTTTAGGTGTAGGCCTGGCATTACAGTAATACAAAAGTGAATGGAAACCACAGAAAGATACAGAAAAACAGTTCACTCTACATAAAGGTATAGATTATTTATGTTTGTTTGTTTGTTTTTGTTAGGAGTCCCAAAATTAACGAAAAATAAAATTATATTTAAAATAATGACTAATAATTTTAATAAATTTAAATTTATTAGGTCAGCTGATCAACTGCTCCTGAATGTGCCCAAGACAAAACGGAAGCTTAGAGGGGACCGTGCCTTTGCTGTAGTAGCTCCTAAATTGTGGAACGATCTGCCATCGCTTCTTAAAACCCACCTTTTTTCCTTGGCTTTTAACACCTGATTTTGTCATTTTGTTTCTTAGTTTGTTTTCTTGTTTTTATGTCTTGTATGAGTTGAGTATTTTATGTGTATATATTCTTCTGTACAGCACTCTGGTCAACTTTGGTTGTTTTAAAGTGCTTTATAAAGAAAGTTTGATTGATTGATTGATTGATTGATAATAGAAATCAAAAATAAAAATAAAAAAAATGCCAAAAACAAAGAGGCTTAAAGAACTATTTTTCATTTTGCATGCTCTTAGGAATGTTTTGTCATGTTTGATTAGTGCAGGTGATTGGAGTAGACAATAGTACAATAGGCTATTAGACAGTAGGCTGCTTCTACGTTTTGGGGTTTTGGTAGACCGCTCTTTTCACAGCTGTCCCTCCCAAAGCAAATCCTAACGGTATTTTTTTACTTTGCACGCCAGGCTTGTTGTAGCATGTAGTATGTAACAGTCGCCAGGCCCTGGGGTGATAAAACACTGCAGAGACACTAACTTACATGACCACACGGTGGCTAATTCATATACAATGTTCTCTATATTGTTCGATTCTTGCACATAAATTTCTGTTTTAGGACGAATTTTGTCTGAGTTGAATAAAATTTTATTTTAGTGATAACTGACTATCAATGGTATAAAAGGGATTTATATAATGTTACAGTTGCCCCGCCTTGCTGTTTTAACCTAACTGCAAAATTTCCTCCTTCCTTCACTTTCAGTCCCTTGAAAGTAAACGGTGGCCATACCAAATGTTTATTTTATTTGATTTAATATATATCTCCATATATATATATATATATATATATATATATATATATATATATATATATATATATATATATATATATACACACACACACACAGGTGCTGGTCATATTATTAGAATATCATCAAAAAATTTATTTATTTCACTAATTCCATTCAAAAAGTGAAACTTGTATATTATATTCATTCATTACACACAGACTGATATATTTCAAATGTTTATTTCTTTTAATTTTGAGTATTATAACTGACAACTAAGGAAAATCCCAAATTCAGTATCTCAGAAAATTAGAATATTACTTAAGACCAATACAAAGAAAGGATTTTTAGAAATCTGGGCCAAGTATGAAAAGTATGAAAAGTATGAACATGAAAAGTATGAACATGTACAGCACTCAATACTTAGTTGGGGCTCCTTTTGCCTGAATTACTGCAGCAATGCGGCGTGGCATGGAGTCAATCAGTCTGTGACACTGCTCAGGTGTTATGAGAGCCCAGGTTGCTCTGATAGTGGCCTATAGCTCTTCTGCATTGTTGGGTCTGGCATATCGCATCATCCTCTTCACAATACCCCATAGATTTTCTATGCGGTTAAGGTCAGGCGAGTTTGCTGAAATCTGCATGTCCATAAAGTTGGTCAGCAGCAGGAAGCATGAAGTGCTCTAAAACTTCCTGGTATACGGCTGCGTTGACCTTGGACCTCAGAAAACACAGTGGACCAACACCAGCAGATGACATGGCACCCGAAACCATCACTAACTGTGGAAACTTTACACTGGACCTCAAGCAACATGAATTGTGTGCCTCTCCTCTCTTCCTCCAGACTCTGGGACCCTGATTTCCAAAGGAAATGCAAAATTTACTTTCATCAGAAAACATAACTTTGGACCACTCAGCAGCAGTCCAGTCCTTTTTGTATTTAGCCCAGGCAAGACTCTTCTGATGCTGTCTGTGCACTTCATGCTTCCTGCTGCTGACCAACTTTATGGAGATGCAGATTTCATTTTCCAACAGGACTTGGCACCTGTAAACATTTATTTACACAGAAAACAATAACGCTACCCAACAAAGCCCATACCATCAATGAGTACTTTCTCCATGGCACCAAATTAAGTTTTATAGTTTATTATTATATTTTGTTGTAAGGCAAAGTTCCTAATAATATTGCATCACTGTATAAGTAAGATCAACTTCACTGAAGTGCTGCACATAAAAACACTGAATAATAGAGTAAAGCTAACCAATGAATTAGTAAAGTGTAGCTGAGTGCTTTACTTGCATTACTACAACTTCTCAGATTGAAAATGTATTTTAACATCAATCATAATAAGGTTAGTCAAGATTCCTTTAGATAATGCATTAAAGGTGTGACACCTAGCTGGAATTAACCTTGCATCTCTGTATGGTGTTTAAAAGTTTATGAGAAATGCAATAACAGTGGCAGATGCAGATGCACTGCATTCCTTTGCCTATTAATACAGTTAAGAATGTGGGTAGCCATCAAAAACTAGAACTAGAACTAGAAGACTTCAGCCATCACAAGAGGCAGATTTGATTGCAACACCTTCTGAGGTATAAATCTGTAATGTGATTGAAAATCGTTGGCTCTTTTTCATTGCTAAAAGAAAAATGGAGTAAAACAGGCCTTGGGGGATGGAAGGTACAGTTAGCAAGAAAAGGGGCAACAGGTCACCATTCAGGTTATTCTTGATCAGGCTTACATTAACTTTAATAGATCATAAAGCGTTTTTATAAACCACTGGTATCAGTTCAATGGTTTACATTCAAGGAAGTAAAAAAGAAAAGCAAAAACGAGTACCTCAAGTAGACTATGTGCTTGTGTAAGTGAGTGCAAATAAGATGGATCTTGTATAATTCTTAACACTTGTAATTAGTTCCTTTGTAATAGAGAGCACTCCTTTGAGGACTTTGGGTTTAAGCTGTCCTCTATCTCTGCATAACGGATGAAACACAAGAAGTAAATGACACTGAACTGTACATTGAACTGTACACCATTTGTTCTCTCATATTGTCTTCCAACTACGGAATACAGGACACTGTTCGGGCTCAAACTATTCACCACATCTGTTTCAAGCATGGCACCTTATTAAACTTCAGTACTTCTCTACTACAGTCTTTTTATATCACAGCACAATCTAACATTAAACCTATTTAAACACCACAGGTTTTCAACTTTTTCAATATTTTATTCTTATGCTTATCCACAATAATATGGATACAAGGTGATGATACATTCAAAAGTATACCAAACCATCAAAACAAAGGTTCACACATGCACAAAGTCTGTCACACATGAAGTGATGGAGGAAAATAGACAAGAATCATTCAAACCAATACACCCCCCCACACACACACACACACAAAACAGTTAAGACTGAGTTTCCAGCAACTAACAGAACTAAAGTGCTATAATAGAGGGAACAAGGGGAAGGTGATGAGAAGGAAGAAAATGAGGTTAATGTGCTGCCTCAACTGCTCGGACAGCCCAGGCAACATACCACTCATTCTACACACCTACACACTCCCTCTTTCTTCGTCAATCCACATCTAACTTGTTATTCTCATTACAAATCTTACTTGCTATCTCACTCATAATATGTACATTTTTAAATATGCATTGAACATAAAATTTCTATAAGTGTATGCACTTACCACTGATAAAGAATCAAAATGATATAGAAAATATGGCTCCAGAAAATTTTTGATTTTGAGATGGTGGAGGTTTCGAGGAGATTTTAATGCTGAAAGTGTTTTTATTAGGGGCAATCAGAGGAGTAAGAAGGGATAACAAGTCTACTGATAAATAGTATATGCATGATGAAGCCATGTGTAATCTTAGTTAGATTATCATACATGGTTTTCTTCTAAGAGAATGAATTGGTGATGGGTAATGTCATTCAGTCAAATCAGTTTAACATATTTTTCAACAAAGACAACCGGTGAGGTCTTATGATGAAGATGATGACGATGATGATGATGATGATGATGATGATGATGATGATGATGATCTGACTGCGCATTACTAAAACTATGAACATCATCATAATCAAGTTCATATGTGTTCGTAGGTCTGCGTTTAAAAGTTATAAACGCTCAAAACCTAGTTTAGGTTTACAGTTTAGCTTTCACGCTCCAAAGCTTTACTCCAGTCGTACTAGGCCTGTTGCATTTAGTTGCTCCCGCCTTGTGTGTGTGTGTTTGTGTGTGCGCGCGCGCGTGCGTGTGTGTGGTGGGGGAAGAAACCGGTTGAACAGGTAGAGCGTAGAGGTTGGGTCGGGTTTGTTGTCACCGTTATTTCCAGGCGCATGCGCGCTGCCACCTGTTTCCTCATGAATGTGTACCTGCGCTTCAATCAACCTTTGAAATTCGTTGTGCTGTGACTCAAGTGAGCGGATCGAAACATTTCCTCCATCGTTCTGCTTTGGCGGAGCTATCAAGCAGGCGTGTGGACGTCCAATATACGCTCGTTTTGTTACAGGAACAAGCTTGGTGCGTGGAAGTTACGGAAGAGAAGGTAGGGCGCGCAAAAGTGGACTAATGGTGGGAGACGCCACGGGAACCTGTAGCCTATAGGTACAAAAGTTTGTAGAGACAGGGAGGAGGGAGGAGAAGGAAACCAAATGGTCTGAGTCTCCGTTAAAATCGGCTACACAACGAACACATTCCACGAGCAAATATTAGCTGTGTTACCTGTGTGGTTCAATTTAGTGGTAGTTAAGTAGTATAGAGACTACAGCGCTGTAGCAACTACAACAGTGTCGTAGACAGAGATAGCGGAGAGCCACCTGGAGAACTCAGCATGCCACGAGCATTCCTGGTGAAAAAGCCCAGTGTTTCACCCGGCAAGAGAAGCTGGAGTGATCTACCTGACCACGAGCGAGGAGACATTTACATACCAGGTGAGGGGACACACTCATTATGTTGCACACCATTTAACCTGAGCCTTAAAACCCAGGCCGAATAACGGTAAACGGAAACCATACAATTTATATTTAACACTTTTAATCATGACTTCAAAATTGTAATGTTTTGTTTCCAAGCATTTACAAAGCTATTCGTTACTTCAAATTATATCCCATAATGATCTTTTTTTTTCCATCTTATTTTAAGCTTCTGCTCTGAAGCAATGTATCACACTCTGACTTTATTTCAAAGCATTACATTCATCAAATTGAACACTTTTTGCTGTTTTCTCTGTGTGTGTGTGTGTGTGTGTGTGTGTGTGTGTGTGTGTGTGTGTGTGTGTGTGTGTATGTGTGTGTGTGTGCTCGCCCTAAAAACAACCAAGAAGCCGTTTAGCTGACCTTCAGCCCCAGCTGCCTTCCTTATAGACGACTCAGTAAAACCCATTGCAACACATTGCGTTGCGCACATTTCAGTCTCGCCTATAACCAGAACGTAACATTTGGAAAAGCTCTTAAATCCACGTTAATTTCGGAGATAAGGCAGTAGTATCAGGGGTGGGGTGGATTCTAAATAAACGGCGTTTAACAAACCTAAATGTTTCGAAGGCCATAACAAACTGATTCATGTGTGATCTTGACAACGGATTAGAAAAGCAGGCAGAGGTTTTGGGTATCAGATGACTTGCTGATTCATATAACGGAATAACTGAAATACAACCCTGTCTTTGTGAGCCCCTTCACCATGTCCATTCTCTACATCCAAACAAGCTATTGGGATAATAACTGACCAGTCCGTGATGGATTTATACTCGCAGTTACAAACTAATTTCCGAACAGGATGTATAGGGACATAACCTCTGATAAGCATTTTTTTTCACTTGCCTGTAAACCTAAAATTTATTTAGTGACTGAATAATGTAGCCTTTTAACATACATGAACCAAATATTTTTACCTTTTTTTTTATTTAAACACTTAACATTCATTTAAACATTCACCATTTCATGTTGAGGAAAAGTGTTTGTACAGATTTACTGTAACACTAACATCGTCATGTGGCATGTAGTTAATGTTGTTCAACTTGTTTTTGTTATGGACCTAATTGCCATAACAAACTATTTTCTACTTTCATTTCATGGTAAATGCAAAGTCCCTTCCCTTGACAAATGAATTTTTGAGGCTATTGAAAATATGTCAGAAGCCAGTGGTGACAACTGAATTAATCTTCATTTCTAAACACTGTTTTTCCTAAAAAAAAAAAAATTAAAAAAAAAGGCTAATAATAGGGAATCATTTATTTTTCTATTATTAAATTGAATTTGGAAAGACGGTGTTTCTAATGAACCTATATTATATTCGTTCGGTTAGACAATTATCTGATATGTTTATCCTACCAGTGGCTTTGTGGTGCACAGCTGAGTTAATGAACAGCGAAGGAAATAACGGAATGGCCACGGAGTCGCTTCTGTTTCTCTCTACACCCTTAGCAAACATGGCCCAAAGTAAACTGGCTTTCAGTGGGCTAGGCCTGCTCTCCACCTTTCCCTCACTGATAGCCGCTCTAATATACTGTTTTATTTACCGATACAGCATGCAAACTCGATACCGAGCTTTAAATTAATTAGTATATGTATATTTTTTTTACTTTCTGTCCATTTGCACAGATTACACGCTCGTTTTTCACAACGAGAGCGTGATTTCGTGAGTTGTGACGTCACCAAAAGCGGTGTCACCGCTGCGAGATAAGACATGAAAAGTGGATTTGGATTGGCGCGTAGTGCAGCACAATAAACCGGGCCAGTAGTTGTGCACAGTCATTATGCTCCTTTTCCCTTTTGTTATTTACCCGTATCGGTTTCAATTGGTTTCCTCAAACGCGGAGCCGTCTTAGGAATCAGCCTAATGAAAAAAGAAAGATGAATATTATCGAAAGTGAATTGGATAGTAAAAATAAACAAGGCCATAAATTGTACATTAATAATGGCGCATAAAACGGACACTGCTATATTTACTGCTAGTGGTATGGTAACAAAAACAAATCTGTGCTTCAACTTTAATCAAATTCTGCCTTGTTTTGTCTGGATTTTCTTTTATTATTATTATTATTATTATTATTATTATTATTATTATTATTATTATTATTACGCATTACTGCATTTGTCAGTTAGATTTTTTTTTTATTCATATAAAGCTAGTAAAAATTCAAAAAGGTGTTTGGTTGGAGGAAATAATTTATTAAAAAACAGTTAGCCAGAGTTTATGACACATACATTTAGCATTCATATTATATTAAGCATATTTTATTCATTTATTTATTTATTTTCATTTGCCCAAGTCACTGCACATTTCCCTGCTTAAAGTACAAAAGCGCTAGTGTAATGTCAGTTTGCTGAAACTGATGTTAAGAATTTTTTTATGACACCACTAATAGAGATTATAATAGAATTAAACATGAACATTAGACTAGAAGAGAACATGATACATTAAAGGGGTTCTGTTTGCAGCCCATGCTTTGTGTATGTATGTTTGTATAAAGTGAGATGATAAGCCTGTGTCTCTAGCTTGGCCAGTCAGACTGGTAATGCTGTAACAGGAGTGGCTGACTTCAGAACAGGACAATACAGTTGCACACACACCTGCCTCCCACCCAACCATGCACACACACACACACACACACACCCACACCCCTTCCCTTAAGGCACAACTGTCCCTAGTTTTGAGAGCCACACAAAACATCCAGTTTCAAATAATACAGATACTTTGTTAACCCTAGAGCATATTTAAATGTTTGGCATGGTTAAAGAAATTATCTATGAAGTATTAGAGATCTTAACACATTCGACACCTGACCATCACACCTGTATGTGAATTTTGAACATTTAATTCCAGGTTAGTCCCCCTTTGCTGTTAAGGTAACCACTGCTGTAGGCTTGCCACTGGATTTTGAAGTGTGGCTGAAATTGCAAATCCCCTGGTCACTAATGACTAACAAGAACATCTGGGACACTGTCTGCATTCCAGTTTATCCCAAAGGTGTTTAGTGGTTAGGGCTCTCTATACAGGCCAGTTGAGTTCCTCTATTTCATCCCTGGCAAACCATGTCTTCATGGAGTCAGCTTTGTTCACAGGGGCATTATTATATTAGATCAAGTTTGGACCACTTAGATCCAGTGAATATTAAGGCTACAGCATACAGAGACATCCCCTACAATAGTGTTGTTCCAACTTTGTGATGCCAGGTTAGGGAGGTCCCACATGTGGGTGTGATGGTCACTTGTTCACATACTTTTGAATGCCATGTAATGTAATATGACAACCATTAACACACCTCCATGATTTCCCCTTCAGTCTCTGTGTCCCCTCAAGCTCTATGGGAGGAGTCGGAGGCAAGTACAGCTGAAGTGGCCTTGTGCCTGTCCACTCATAAAGAACACAACAGATGTACACAGAAATACATGCAAGAGCCCTATACAGTGGTTTCTACAGCTGAACTGCCCTCCTCTACCACTCTGGGACAGCAGCCCAGTCCTGAAACAGAGCGCATCCGAAGTACACAAAGCAACACATATGTCCGCTCCAAGATCAAGGTGAGGCTCTCTCTAAAACGTGCCTTTCATTAAGTTTCTATTTTAGTATCTGGCTAAAACTGGTTTGGCTTGCATGGTTTCAGTGTTAGTTTCCCACCTATTTTGATTCAGAAATTAAGTCTGGTATGTGGCATCATACCAGTAATTTATGTGCAGGCTGATTTATATATTACTGAGAAACCCAAGGAATCTTTTTAGATTTTAGTTAACTTAATTACAAATCACGTTGAATAAATTGTGACTGTTCCATCTATTTTTTTCCCCCATATTTTATATTCTCAGGTGACTACAGGTGAACTCCCCATCGACTCTCCACTTAATATTCTGAGCACAAATGCTGATACTCCTGCCACTGTAGCAAACCCATGTCCCACAAAAAGTAGTGGGACGGCATCTGCACCTACAGTAGGGGGAACCTATATATGTCAAGTGTGCCAGAAAGTGTTTCAGTATCAACGCATGCTCAACAGACACCTAAAGTGTCACAGTGAACAGAAACGGCATCTGTGCAGCTTCTGCGGCAAGGGTTTTAATGACACCTTCGATCTCAAGAGGCATGTGCGCACACATACTGGTATGTGAGCATAAAGTATTTTGTTGGTCAAATTACTTTTTGACAAAAAGAGATTGACAAAACAGGGATCGGATTTATTTACCTGAGTGTGTAATATTTTATATAAATATACAGTTACAGTTTCAGTTTGCCTCAAGTTCTACTGCCAGGCATTAAGCCAAAACTCTGAGACAACACACTACACACAGACTCTTAAATATATACTTCTCTTTTGTCATATCACAGGTGTTCGTCCATATAAATGTAATTTGTGTGAGAAGGCCTTTACCCAGCGTTGCTCTTTGGAATCACACATGAAGAAAATCCATGGTGTGACACAGCAGTATGCCTACAAGGAACGGCGCACTAAGCTATATGTCTGCGAGGAATGTGGCCACACTGCTTCTACCCAGGACACATTGTTACGCCATATTCATAATCAACATCCGAACAGTGCCTTCTTGCGGGCCAAGGGGGCACGTAGACCTTCGGGGGCAGCAGGTTTGGTTGCACGGGAGGAAAACTCCCTGCCTGGTTCTCCTTTATCTCTGAACAGTGATGATACAACAGGATCAGGAGGACGATAGAAAGAGTTGAGGTTAATTGAGACAAAAATAACATTGTTTAAAAAAATTGTCACATCTGATCATATGCAATGTTATTTAAAATAAGAACACTGAAAAAATTACACAGGAAACTTAATGACACAGTGAATAAGTAAAAAATAGTGAAAAACATTGACAGACTAGATGAAATGATGAATGAGATTTAAGCAGCAATCATAGAGTGAGATTGAGTTTACACATCCACTAGAGAAGAGGGCTGGTTCTTCGCTTTGAAATCAATAAACAGCTAAATATGGACTATGCACTAGTTTAGTTTACATCAAAGCTTATTTTGAAAAACTTTAAAAAGTACACACTGTTTGATGTAAATAATACTTCATTTTGCTCAGGGGAGAAAAAATAAACAAAGAATTCTAAATATTGTTATATTAAAAATGTTATATATTATGTTCTTTTTTTGTTGCAAGATTTATTGAAGACGGGATGGTGTTCGGTCAGTAATTATTGATGTTTGTAATATATACTGTCAAATGTGTGATGAAATGTGTATTTATCAAGGTGGTGTGTAATGTTCTCTTGGCAGAGTTAAGATCACTTATTCCAGATTTTACAGTAATAATCTCATAAATCTTTGTACATAATATAAAAATAGATTCACATTTTCATATTCTTTAATATCCTCAAGAGTAAGATATAACATCACTACAATTACTGTCTGACATTCTAACAGTACTAATTCTGATTTATCTTCAGGCCTAATAGTTTAACTGATGATACTGATGTACTGTATGGAATTTTACTTCATAACCTTTTTACATTGAATGTGCTTTCTATATCAAATGCAATAAACTTTTATTTTATGTTACAAATTGTGAGCAAGTGAAGTGAGTGAATGTCTGGGCTGAAATTAGTTTTGAACAGGGAAAGAAGTGTTTGTGTATGTGTGTGTATGTATGTGTGTGTATGTGTGTGTCAGTGGGCGGACGCAATGTGAGCATACAGCGGATTCCAGGTCCGTGTTTGGTCTTGTTGCTGGAATTCACTAGCAGCCTTATTACAGGGTTTCTAGGTGTTAACGGTTCAGGAGCTTTATGTTCTTGTTTTGTGTCCGTTATGTTGCTTAAAATAGTTACTTTTTGGTTTATTCTAATACAGAATGAATGCTGTTGTGGATTAAATCTGTTTAATACGAAATTTAATAATAAAAAATATATATTTTTAAGTTTAATAAAAATACTAAAGCTTAATGCTTATCTAATGTTTATCCTAAGCCATATGCTGATCTACACTCAACCCACTGCATCTCTTTATACAAATGTTACCCTATGACACTTTTTTGTACAGATGTTACCGTGCCACTTTTTTATACAGATGTTACCCTATGACACTTTTTTATACAGATGTTACCCTATGACACTTTTTCATACAGATGTTACCCTATGATACCTTTTTTATACAGATGTTACCCTGACACTTTTTCATACAGATGTTACCCTATGACACCTTTTTCATACAGATGTTACCCTATGACACCTTTTTCATACAGATGTTACCCTATGACACGTTTTTTCATACAGATTTTACCCTATGATACTTTTTATACAGATGTTACCCTATGACTTTTTTATACAGATGTTACCCTATGATCACAATACGTTACATACGTTACAAAAATCACAATACGTTATATTTCATAATCGTCTAAAGATTACTGCTATTTTTACTTGACACAAAAACACTTGTACAAAAGGTCAAAATTCTTTAAAAACCAAAGCTCTACGTCTGTTGTGAAGTACACCATAGATAGACAGCTATGAAGTACACAGGACCGCGTCGCGTAACAAAAACGTCACTACGCTTAGGGACAAATGCCATGTCCGCGGATTTAACATATATTTATATATATGTTGCCTGATCAAAAATTCAGCAATCCCATTCAATTCTCAGTTTAAATCTGAATCTTACTGTATAGCTTTCATAATGCATTCTGTATGAGAACAAAAAAAACTTCAGTTATGAAAATGGTACTTTTAATAAAATTGTGTTTAAGCCGCACTACATCACGTTGTATTAAATATCCTAATATATTTTATCATGACAGTGATGTCTGGGGAGAGGGAAGTCTGGGTGTCCCTGCTCAGACTGCTGCCCCCGCGACCCGGCCCCGGATAAGCGGTAGAAGATGGATGGATGGATGGATGGATGATGGTGTTAGGCTTCAAGTGGGTTTTATTAAGGTTTCGCTTTTTTGGAGGAATTGGTCTTGCAGATCTGGCAACCCTACTACGTACTTTATTTTTAAAAACACTGCCGCGGAGATCATGGCGCACAACCACTGTACTGGGCAGCTGTAGATATATTACATTTATATATATTAATAATAAGACTCGATGAGTTTCGTATGCTGAAGCTTTACAAACACGAACTACGCTGAAGAAAAGTTGTGAACTAATATACACTAGGTACACTTACAATGTTAGCTACCTATGCTAACATGTTGTAAGAAAATCCGTAGGAATCACCGGCTAACTTCAGTTTTTTTAGTTGAGCAAAACGTTATATATTTTCTATCTTATTGTCAGTGTATTCCAGTAAACAACACCGAACAACTGAACAACTCGTTTAATCAATAAACAAACACTAGGTCTGTTCCTTAGCTGCAGAATTAGCTTGTGTATAAGGTTACTAGCACATTTAACGGTGTTTGTTTACATTCATTTGAGCCACCCGGAGTGGTTTTTCGTTGCTTGGTTACGTGGCTGGACTCGCTGTGTCTCCATATGCCATCAGAAGCAGTGCGTCTGGGTCGGAAGCGGCCTGTACCTTCCTGCCCCAACCCTCTCTTCCTCGAGTGGCTCACTGAGATGCGTGATCACGCCAAAGAGAAAGGCCTCAAGACACAGTACGTCTATCAGAAGGTAAACTGCAACCTATCCTGTTAGCATTTCAGTAGATATTTCACAAAGCCATCATTGGTGGTGTTGGTGATACAGTGCGTCCTGTTGTGTTCTCTTGTAGGCTATAATTTCTTTAAAAAAGTATCCACTGCCACTGAAAAACGGCAAAGAGGCCAAAATCCTGCAGAACTTTGGGGACGGAATCTGTAAGATCCTGGACGAGAGGCTTGAGAAACATTACAGAGAAAATGGTAAGAATGAAGTGAACACCACTGAGCCAGCTGTGTCACTAATGTGATGTGATTTCATTAGTGGACTGGGTGACTTTTGCATTCTCAAAGGGTCCAAGAACAAAAATATACAGTATATGTTATTATGATTGTGCAGGTGGACCCAGGGCTACCAGCAAGCTGCTCAGAAACAGGTGTCAGTTCTCATACATAAATAAACACTAAAGGAAGCACTTAATATGTACTGTATTTACAGTGAATAATGGGAGTTTGTTAAGTGCACACTGAAGAAGTTTAATTATCCAGTCCAACTTATAAGGGATGCAACAATGAGTTCTTGGATATTTCTAATCTGAAAGTGCTATATTTTCCAGCATTGTGTCCTATAACTCAGTTTATCTCAACCTTAAGGAGAGAGAGAAGTAAATGTGTGAACAATAAATACCAAAGGATAAATACAAAACATAAGTACACACAAAAACCCCAAATTGTTATACTTTATAATGTCTAAAGAGGGCATGTTTAGAGACATGGGGTTGTCTAGACAGGACAGGAAAGCTTTAGACACATTAACATGTCTTCTTTGTATGGCAGTGCATCTAAGCAAGCTGTGCTTGTTCCTTGAAAAGTGTGATGCACTTTGTATAATCAACATAGAATTTGTTTGTTGCTATAATATTATATGAGCTTCATGCTTGCAGCTACATGAAAAACAATAGACAGAAAGCAGCGGTGGATTGATTAAATGTCAGCAGGTTGAATACAAATTAAGATGCTTCATTCTGAACCAGTTGTAAAGACTTAATGGCACATTCACAAAGCCCAAACAGGAACAAGAAACAGTAGTCAAATCCTGAGATTGAAAACTGAACAACATATACCTCTTTGGACAAAAATGGTTGAATCCTCCTTTAAGGATTTTATAGAGCTCCTTATGGTCTACAGGAGAATTCTGTATAACCAAGTAAGGTTTGATCATTCTCTTCAATTTTTTTTCTTTCGTCATAGGTGCTAATGCTCCTGTTCACTGCCTCCCTCATAGCGCTGAACCCTGCAGCAACAGCCTGCCTTCCACCAAATCATCACACTGCTCCAACCTTCCTGCTCTAAAGGGTGGAAGAAACATGGTGACTTTCACATAAATTCACACCATATCTCAGTTCTTGTATTTCTTAATAATGTGAGTCTCATAAACACTTATTTTATGTTATTGCAGAGCAAGGCTAAAGCTGATGTAGGACAGGAGAAAGGAGGAAAGAAGAAAAGGGAGTATGTCCCTCAGAAGAGATCAGGAGGCTACGCTGTTCTGCTCACATTGTACAGACATTCACAGGTATAACACTGTTGTGGACATTGTATAGCTTTATATTAATGTCATAGACAATAAGCAACAACTGTTAATTCACTGAATTAGCATTGAGTAAAAGTGAATAGAAATGTGACTTTAAAAAAAACATGAAAAAAAATGTAATAAATATTTGTCTACTTTGTTTTTCAGATACCTAACAGTAAAGGCTTCATGTTTAAAAATGAACTACAGACAGAGGCACAGTCCCTTTGTGATAAATCCTTCACTGTAGTAAGCACAATTTATATAAAAATGTATATAAAGCCTTATGTAATTTTACAGAAATGCCTAATGTTGACTGTGGAAGTGCAGCCAATTTTAAACATATATGTGTTGTGTAGCCTGATCTAGGTAGTAAATACACAGCCTGGACTTCAGTAAGCACCCTCATTCAGAAAAACTTGCTACTGAAAACACACAACCCTGCCAGGTAAACTCTCACTCAGTGCTGTGTTTTCCTTCACTCAGGAATGTGTTTAATGTCTGTCTTAGACATGCAGAGCTATGTCTTATAAGATAAAAATCCCAGAATGATAATAGAACTGTCCTAAAATAAATACTGTTTTAACCAGTGTTTATCAGGAACATCTTTGTGCTCATTAGCTTTTTTCCTTCCCCCGGTGCATAAACAGTGTCATTATCAACACCAATATTATAATTAGGCTATCAGTAGTTACAGAGCAAAAAGTTTATATTATAATGTGATACATAATTTTTTCGTATTAATTAGCGATAAATACGAACAAATTTATTTTTTTTATTCTATTCTTATGTTCTCTAAAGCCATTGTTAAAAGCACTATACAAATAAAATTAAATTGAATTAAAAAGTGAGTTTGAAGTCGTGCGTTTTTGCCAGTGTAAATACTCAGTTGTTGTGACAAAGCATGACCTTTGTCATTTAGTTAAATCAGCTCATTATTGCTTATTATTACTTTTTCTTATTGTGCTTTAGAATTCATTCCTTTGGGTTCTCGCCTCCATTTGTTAGGTATTCATTGACAGAGTTTGGTCTGGCTCTGGCAGAAAGACTGGAGTCTGAAGAGCAGTTGGTAGATGGACAAGCGGAGGAGAGGAAGAGTCAGGCTGAGGACTCAGGGGATGGACCGGTTACTGTAGACCTGACTCTGCATGAAGACAAAGAAAAACAAGACAGCTGGTGAGAACAAAATTAATCCGTTGAATAAATAAGTGAATTAAGATGCTGTGTGTTGAAGTGTTTCAAGTGTTGCACTCACTGCACAGCAAAACATTATAAAAGATACTGCTATATCAGTGTGAAATACTTGCATCAAGTGTTGAAATTATCTTAAGAAATTAAATTTGATTAATTTCAGCATCCCAGGAGTTGTGTCTAGCAGAGCCATCTCAGTAACCCATGCAGGTAGCGCTTCGCTATCAGAAAAGTTTCACAGCTCAGAGAAAGAGAGAGCTGCATATCTTCTCCCTGGAGACTATGACATTGTGCTGTGTGTTGACTTTATAGAGACCACTGGGTAAGTGCATGATGTGAAATTCTCTATCTATATTTTGAATATGTATAAGTTCATTACTTACAAGGTGCTGTTGACTTGGCAGAGGGAACACAGCACGCAAACAAGAATTGGTCAAGGAACTACAGAGAAACGGTGTGACCTTTGACATCAGAAAACTAAATGTAGGCGACTTCCTGTGGGTTGCTCGTGAGAAAGTGGCACCTGTGCCCGGTAAACTGTCACTCTTCACTAGCTATGTTTATGTCTCACTCTGACACTCTCCTGATTCTAAACACATAAACTCCTTTTTATTCCTGTCTCTTTTATTGTGTAGGTTATAGCTTCAGGGTTAAAACTAACTACTAGGTATAAACATATAAATACCTGAGGGATGATTACTTGTGATTCCTTAACTATAATAGAGCTTTTGCGCTGTAGTGACAGATACCTGAGCTGTTTTCTCAGATATTCTTTAATACTTACTGAAGATTGAAGTACAGAACATGGGAGAACTGCAGTCAGGTCAGCTTGTCAAGTGCTTCAGAGGGAAGTGGAGTCACTGAAGTAGGTTTCTGCAAAATAAATAAATTAAATTAAATAAATGAAAAAATAAATCTCAAGGTTCTTAAGTTACTTTTCTTTTAATAGTAGCGATTACATTCTGTCGGCAGGTGGCGCTATTATTTTTGTTGCAGTCCTCACTTTAGTCCCATTGTTTTCTAAATGCGACTTACTGTGCTAATACTATGCCCATAAGAAAAATTTTACAATTCAATTCAGATGTATTTGTGTATCGCTTTTAACAATGGACATGGCCTCAAAGCAGCTTTACAGAACATAAGAAACATAATACAAAAAAATAAAAAAGATGTAACTTATTATGACAAATATACATTATGGTTAATACAAACTAGACTGGGTTAATCAAGTATATTTTTATCTGAATGAATAAATATGCAGGACACTTACATTCTTACTTATTGTGTAATATTTTATGATTTGTTTATTTTTTCATTATAGCTTTTTTTATATTGACCATTCAGTTATGCGTATGACAACAGCATATAGCTTTCATACAGAAGTTTATTCATGGATTGTTGTTAATTAAGGTCAGTTGCGTCCACCTGTGGCAAAAGAGCTGGTGCTTGATTACATCATTGAGAGGAAGCGAATAGATGACCTGTGTGGAAGTATAATGGATGGTCGCTTCAGAGAACAGAAGGTATGACATTCAAATGCTTCAAGTAGCCTACTATACATAGCATCCGCCAGATTTTTTTTTAAACTCTTAAAGGATTTCTTGGTCTCTAACTCAGTTCCGTCTGAAGAGGTGTGGTCTGCATAAACCCATCTACCTGGTGGAGCAGTGTGGTTCAGCAGCAGCACACCTCAGTCTACCAGAAAGCACTTTGCAACAAGCTATAGTTAATACACAGGTATGCACACACACAGGTTAAGACTCAGTATGAAATCACAGTAAGGCATAAAAATGGATTTCAGGTATGGAGTGTGAGAGAAATTTCATAAAAAATTCCTGAACATATTACATGTTTGTTGTGGTTCTTTCAATGAACACAGTTCTTATAGAATAGTCTTTTTATATGACATACTAAAGTAAACAATTAATTGATCGTTATTCTATTATATACATTCACTGTCCATCGATCAGACAATCATGTAGCAACAGCTCAATGCAAAAAAGGGAAAGACCTTTAGTTAATGTTCACATCAATGATCAGAATAAAGAAATGGTGATTTTTGTGACTTTATATGTGGCATGGAGGTTGGTATCAGATGGGCTGATTTGAGTATTTCTATCTATAACTGATGATCCCCTGGGAGTTTCACATACAATGTATCTAGAGTTTACACAGAACGGTGTAAAAAAACAACCCAGAAAAGATTGTATGAGCGGAAAATGAGTGGAAAATGGCCAGAGTGGTTTGAGCTCCCATGTAGAATATATTAACTCAAATAGTCACTTTTTAACACTATCTAAGGATATCATGGGCATAGACTCTCAGAAATGAGTCTTAAACTGACCAGTGAATTTATTATAGATTTTTAGTGAGGTTCAGTATACACTGAGTGATTATAGGAACATGTAAGTGCCTTATAATAGAGATGCAACACACTTGCTGATTAAGAATATGTCTGTGAATCTAATAATTATAAATAAGGTTAATGGAGCATTTGGCAGGTCATGCTTATGATATGTTCCAGGTGGTAGATAACTTCTTTGTGAAGAAAGTTCAGGATGTTAAAGAATCAGCTGCCTACCTCACAGTCATGACCAGATATCTGCAGAAACTTTATCAGGTCAGTCTGAGTTTGAGTGCCATATTGCATCATTGACGTGTGGTATTTCTTGACTGTATAGTGAGAGAGTTCTGTATAGTTATACTGTATAGTTCTCTTCCAGAATAGGACATTGTACTACCGCTCCAGAGAACTGGACCAAGATGAAGAGTGTGACACCGAGAATGGAGGCAGGGAAGGTGAAAACCCCCACTGCTCACTTATCTCCTTCACAGACTTCAACTCTGGAGCTTTGAAAAACAAGGTAGAATGTGTTTCTGTTCAAGTTAGACTTCTGTTCAAGTGCTCTATCATGCTAAACCAGTCTTTACTGAATTTACCTTGTACGCTCTTCCAGTCTCAGACAGTTAGAGAGGTTTTTGCTCGACAGCTGATGCAGATCAGTGGAATCTCTGGTGACAAAGCGGCTGCTATATTAGAGCACTACAGTACAGTAAGCAGGTATGAGCAGTATAAACAAATAAAATCATTTCACTCTTCACTTTCTCACAGCCTAATTTTATATTGGCAGTATAATATAATATAATAGCACTGTTTTCCTTTTTCAGTTTATTGAATGCATACAACCAGTGTTCCACTGATGCTGAGAGAGAAAAGCTCCTCTCATCCATCAAATATGGCAAACTTAAAAGGTTTGACTTCTGCATTATTTCTTCTTTCTTCGTTTCACTATATTGGTAGTCTGTAAAGACTCAGGTGTGTGTGTGTGTGTGTGTGTGTGTGTGTGTGTGTGTGTGTGTGTGTGTGTGTGTGTGTGTGTGTGTGTGTGTGTGTGTGTGTGTGTGTGTGTGCGCATATGCGCATATCTACATATTTGAAAGTTTTACTCTGTGGTCATATTCATTATTTATTTATTATATTAAGATAAGATTGTAGAAATCTACATATATTGTTTAAAAGTAAACTTCAACCAAATAAGCATTTCAAAAAGTGTTGGTATGTGTGCATGTATCTGGCCCAGATGTCAATGTTGTCTGGGCAGCTAGCTAAATTTGTCCAAATATTTATAGACCTGATTTTATATCATGTCTTACACACACTGTGTAAAAAGAAAGGGGTTTGTGTTAAACCCTGGAGCTGAGGTTGGTGATTGCTGAGTATCTAGTTTACACAGTAACAAGTCAATATGTGAATAAACCTATACTCGTGGGATAAGTCCTGTCTGCCACCAAATCTGTATCTCACTGTATTACACAGATTCCAGGAACCTTAAGTAGTTGATTTCCTGTTACTAAAGTCGTAAACAATATTAAATTCAAGGATATCTACACAAAGTCTGTTTTATTAACTTATATATTTTTCTGCATTGGGTTTTAACTTTGTCTTACTGTATGAAGTGTACAGGCTTTACAGTTGTAAAGTAACCCTTGATGGATGCTGTTTTATTTTTTCCAGAAACATTGGGCCAGCCCTTAGTCGGACTGTATACCAGCTTTACTGTACAGAAGGACCACTATCGTAATCACACACTATTGCTGTCCATTCTTCATCAAACTGCAATGCAGTGATTATTGCATTGCAGTTTATTCCCTAACCAGTTTTAGAGGATGTGCAATAAATAAATGAATCAAATAAAGATTTATATTTCATATATATATAGTTTTGTTACTGTTGATGAAAAATATAAATGGTTTGGTTAAAGTAAAAGGACAACAGTTAACTGCTGCACTTTGTTGCTTAATGGTGTTTTCTATATTCCTTATATTTGCATTCATCTGTGGCATTAGAAAGAAACTTGGTATGGGTGAGTGAAGGTGCTCTTACTCAAAGAAGCACAACGTGCTGGGGACTAAAGACATTGTCTGAGCATGTGCACTGTAAGGAAAACATGGTCGCAGTGAGTAAACGCTAGACAGGTAGATGACGTTAGCTCGTATTGAAGGAAGTAATTTATAGGAAAGTCTCTGTGGCTACGTCCCAAACCGCCTACTGCTCTATTAATTAGTGTGTCAGTATAACTTACCGGTTGTATCCTCCTTATAGGGAGGTATGTGGGTTTGGACTTAGCTCTATTGTTCCTCTATAGGCCAGGAAGAGAGCGGAGGGAGACCTCTGATGACGTGCTCAAGGAGAACAGCATCATACACAAAAGGAAGGAAGAGCAAAAGAAAAGAAATAATACCGCGCGTAATTTTTTTTTTTTTTTTTTTTTAGAAAATTTGTATAAGGATTCTATTTTAAAGCAGCAATACGCAGTTTTTTCTCCTTTGAATATCGAAGATGGATGCATTAATTTATTTAATTAATTAACCCAGCTTTCCCCCGCGCCTCCCTTTAGCAGACGTAAACAGCTTCACCTCCACATCCTCATCCTCGTAGTAACACGCCTTTATAAATAAAGAGATGCTGGATATAGACGGGAACAAATGGGCCGATTCGAAAAATTGTATTTACGGATCGTGTAAAGAATTATATATTTAGAATTAGTGTCGCCGGACAGTGCGGTTTGTCTCGCAGCGGCACAGGTGTTGGCGCGGATGCTGAGGCGGCGGATGGGGTGAGTCTGGCCGGAGCGGAGCGCTCCAACAGCGGGCTGCTCCTGAGTGAGGGTCCGCTGAGCGGGAATAATGCAGGACGCGGCAGACGGAGAGGAGCCCATTCTGGCTGGGACTGCCAGGGAAGAGGTGAGATTGGTTTGTTTTGGAAAGGGTTATACGATTAATGCCATTTACGCTGGGCTGTAATTACAGCCAAAAAGGTTTTATTGTCACAGAGAGTTCACTGCGCTCCCATTATCACTTGGAGATGATCAGTCACATGGGTATAAATGTGGAGCTAAAATGATCAACACCGGGACGGACTGCTTCATGATGCGTGTCTTCTTCAGCATCCTCATCGCACTCCTGCATTGCAGTTAGGAGCAAATGCGCTGCTGTATTTATTCATCATTATCTCATGCCGAGTTCATTCTGCTCGTTTTCCCGAAACAGACCTTAATTTTGTGCCAGAAAGAAATCTGTCTTACAGGTATGAAACGGGTGCACTGGCGAATTAGTGACTGGATTTTTTTTTTTTTTGCTGAAGACAGACTCCAGCTGCTGTCTCTCAGTCTTTATAAACATACACATAGCCAAATCTTTCTATACTTCCCCTAAAGGGCAGTTGAAATCTAATAGGCATACAGGGTTAATCGATTATAAAAGCCATAAAAGTTCTGACCTAATTGTGAGGATTTCAGAGAACACATTGCATTCACGTTTCATTCAGGCCTGTAGGCTAATTTGTTCCCAAAAGAGCAGAATAGTTAAAGCACCAATCATCCATGGATTTTTTATTATTATTATTTATTTCTGTCAAAAACATTTGTGAATGTAATCCCTATTCACTCTAATGTATAAATATTACAAGATGCATTTGTTACTTTTCTATGTTGCATTATTTTTTTATCATTCTTACTACTTTGTTGTGTGTTTTTTCAGATCTATAAGATGCCATAGAGCAAGAGAGAAACATTTTTTAATTGTATCTTAAATTCCACAGACCCCTGCAGTACATATTTATTTCATAAGCATTATTTATTTACATAGTTTTTTGTAACTATAAACCTTTTCATTGCATGTTTTTGAATCACTAGAGTCACAAGAGTCCTGAATCTGATCTGTATTCGTCCATGCACTTTATTAGGAACACTTGTACACATGTACATTCATGCAGTTATTCAGTCTATCATGTGAAAGCAGTGCAATACAAATAATTATACATATACAGCCCAAGAGCTTTAGTTAATGTTCAAATCAAACTGTACACTTGGAAAGAACTATGATCATTGTGTCTTTAACTGTGGCATGGATGTTCGTACCGGATAAGCTGGTATGAGCTCCTGGGATTTAAATTCTAAGCCATACGGAATGGTGTGAAGAATTAAACATTGAGTGAGCTAATGCTCTGTGGGTGGAAATGTCTTGTTGATAAATGATGTCAGAGGAAAATGACCAGATTTGTTTTGGCTGACAGGAATGATATAAAAACTCATATAATCAATCATAGTTAATCTCAGCATTCACAAAACATTGAGCTGGATGATTTAAAACAGCAGAAGCCCACATCAGATTCAACCCCTGTTAAACAAGAAAAGGAATCTTTTTCCAGTCTTCAACCATTCACTTTGGATTTAAAGAGTGATCATTTGAGTTACTATAAACTTCCTGTTAACTGAAACCAGACAGAATATTCTCCTCTAATCTCTCTCAACAATATACAGATATAACAGTATAAACAGTATACAGATCCTCCACTCACAGTCCCCCACCCCTTTTCATACCTGGTGTATGTAATCTGGTTAAAGTCATTAGGCCTATGTAAGTCCATTTAGGGAATATAGAGCAGCAACCCATTTCATTTTTTCTGTTGGATATGAACATTAACTGAAGTTTTAAGCCTGTATCTACATGATTTTTATTACAATGCACTGCTGAATCACGATTGGCTGTTGTTACATTTACAAATGTAAATATGTATTTGTTCCTAATAAGGTGTATAGTAAAATATACAATGTTCTTATGAGCCCTGTACACTAATACAGTAAGTGTGTATTTACCTCTGGTGTTGTGCTAAATACTGCATTACCATGTCTTTTCTAATTTGTTTAGTGCTTAATGCTAGATTAAGACTTTAGTTAGAGAATAATCACTTCTGTTAGACCACCAACCATTGGAGAGTGGATAAAAACAGATCCTGCCCACCCCACCTAAACCACACACATACACACAGAAAAATCCTAATTGCTGAGCTAACCTCCTGTGTCCTATTACAATTGCAGAATGCAGAATCTTGAGATTTTATAGTGGTAGAAACTGAGAAGGCTGCACCCCACAGTAGCATGTAGTGCAGTTTGCATTACTGTAACATGGCAACTTCACAGCATGTGTGGCAGAATAAAAGACAGTGTCTTTAGTCTGGCGCTATATAGGAATCCCACTTTAAGCCCAAATGTAAACTTGAAGCTTATTATTCAGTACAGAGCAACTGCAGGAATTACAAAAAGTCTAAATATTTTCATAATCTTTATTGTCTCATTTCACTCATTTCTGACTTTACACAAAAGTGTTTGTCTTACTAGTGTATTTTATAAAAATGACGGCACCTCATTCAGGGAGAAGGATTTATTTCATTTCCACCATGTCTAATACACTGTGCTGGACTAGTTCTATTCAAAACTAGTGAGAGATTACAGCATCAAATTATTCTATAAGTATACAATCAAATATGGTTTGTTAGCCTAACTAAATAAGCTAAGTGTTTGCTTGTCAGGCTGTCTACACTTTGAATCTAAAATGAATATTTATTAAAATTGTGCTGTTTTTTACAATTCACTGTGCTTTTAATTTATAATTTCATTCATCAGTGCTTTCCTCTAAATGTGAGGCAGCATGAGCAGGGCATCTTTGGGAGCAAGCATGTATTAGCTTTCACTCTCCTTGTTTGGTAAATGTCGTATGATGGTGAGAGCTGGATAGTGGGTGGGTCTCAGTTATTCTCTCACACTATTGTTGATCTGTGATTGTTTTTGTATCCAGTATGATTACAAATGTTTCATTCATCTACTTTCATTAATATTTCATCAATAGAAGCATTATATAAAAAATAACATGTAACAAGGATACTGGTTAAAATGCAGCTAATATTGCTGTCTCACATCATAGTAATACAAAGCATTTAGATTAATGATGAATATACTGGCTTTAAGGTCCTGGTTTATGGTTTCTAATGGCTTCCTTCTGCTCAAGACCAATCATACGTGCCTTTAACCTCCACAATGTGCTTTGCAAATGTAATCATATCCTCTACTGAAACATTTTAGCTATCCTCATATTGCCTTTCAGGTGAGATCATGAAATTGCAGAGAATCTTGAAGCTAAAATAATACTATTTAAATGATTATATAGCTGGATGACTGTCAGTAAAGATTATATTTGTGCATAGTCAGCTTAGCTTTTAGGTTTTAAAAAAACATTATTTAGCTGTATGTTTTAGGCAAAATGTTGTGCAATTTTAAGATTGAAAATCAGTTACAGCTGTACCTATGCAAGACTGGTTAATTATTTGATTTAGAAAAATATGCTGTACTCATTTACATTTACTCATTTATGCTGTACTATTTATAAATCACTTGACTACATTCAGTCTTTAAATAGATGCATGGCAAGCAAAAGAAATTTTAGAAGCACAAGCTGTTAATAATTGATTGCCAAATTTTTCATTTTTCCTCATGATGTATTGCTAGAAATCCTCTGGGAGTGGATGTGACTGTATAAGTCAGAAGCTATGACAGAGCACATGAACCCTGTTTCTTCCTCCCTGTGGGATCAGAGTAACACTATTATTGGCCGTTATGCTAGCTGGCAGCAGAATGTGCTGTCTCTTGCTGGAATGGGAATTGTGTGATTGGTCTCATCAATAGGCTAATTTAAAGGATAAATAAGAGAACCTTAGATTCTGATTAAAAGCACCTTTTTATGCTGACAAAGAAGCAGCTTCATCTACCCAAAAGAGATTATTCATTAAAATTAAAGCAAGTATTGTATATATGCCTATATGTAAATATATTACCTTTATGGACTCAAATTGTGCTAATAATGTTAATAATTGAGAGTGTTTTTCTTCTTCCATAATAATATGTTAAATTACTTTTTCTGCTTTTCTCTTGTCTCTTTTACAGCAGCGTCCAGTGAAGCAGTCCCTGGCTAGCTCTCTATGTCGAGAGTCACATTGGAAGTGTCTGCTTCTCACGCTGCTTATGTATGGTTGTTTTGGCACACTGACCTGGTGCGGATTATGCAAGGTTCCTGTCCTCACAGTACCTGAAGAGCTTGCAGCTACAGTATTGGAAAATGAAGACCAGTCTACAACTTTAGCTGCTGCTAATACTTACAGCCCTGATGAGTTGGCTCTTGACAGCCCTTGCTCAAGTGGTTATGTCTACATTCCTCTGGCTTTTCTGGCCATGTTATATGTGGTCTACTTGGTGGAGTGCTGGCACTGCTACTCCAAGACTGCCATGCTGGCTCAAGCAGAGGTCGCAGAGGTCTATGAGCGTGTGCAGAGACTTCAGCAGGCTACACCATGCATTTGGTGGAAGGCCATCAGCTACCATTATGTGCGAAGAACCAGACAGGTAACACGCTACCGCAATGGAGATGCATATACCACCACACAGGTGTATCATGAACGGGTCAACACGCATGCAGCGAGTTCAGAGTTTGACTATGCCAGGCTGGGTGTAAAAGATGTCTCAAAGGAGCTAAGGGGCCTCATGGAGCATCCGGCAGTACGTCTGCGCTTTACAAAATGCTTTAGTTTCTCCAGTGCCCGAGCAGAGGCTGCCTACCTCACACAACGTGCACGGTTCTTTGGGGAAAATGAAGGCTTAGATGACTACATGGAGGCACGGGAGGGAATGCACCTGAAGAATGTAGACTTTCGTGAACACATGCTGGCCTTTCCTGACCCTGCTCGGCAGCCCTGGTATGCACGCAGGAGGGTGTTCTGGCTTGCTTCAGCTTTGCTGCTGTCATGGCCACTTCGGGTTGTGGCAGAATATCGCACTGCATATGTGCATTACCATGTAGAAAAGCTGTTCGGTGATGAAGATGACAGCAGCAGAGGTGACGGAAGTGACAATGGAGGAATCAATGAGAATGTAAATGGACCTGGTGGAGGTTGCATCGGATCGAGCTACCGTGCCATTTCCCGGGTTAACACCGTTGACATGACGGAACTTGAGTGGCACATTCGCTGCAATCAGCAGATGGTTCCCAGTTATTCTGAGGCACTGCTGATGGATCCTGGCACAGATGGTAACCAAGGTACTAACCCCCATCCCCCTGGGGCAAATTCCAATACTGGAGGTCCTACATTGCCTGTGGCCTTTGCCTCAGCCTACCTGCTCCAGAGCTGCCCTCGCTGTCGCCGGTCCACTAGCAGCATGTCACTCCCTTCCAGGCTTAGAGGCCCAACAGCTGCTTTGCTGACTGGCACTGTAGCTGGGATGAGGGCTAGCGGAGCAGGAGGTGCTGCTGGAGGTCCAGGCAGACTTGTTCTGAGCAGAAGTGGCTTTTCATTGGGTCGTCTCCAAGCCACACGTCCCACATCTCTGTTCCATTCCCGCAGTGTAGGTGGAGGTCTAGGAGGACGAGGGGAGGAGGGGAGTGGTGCAGGAACAGGAGGTGGGGGATTTCTTGGTTTGAGCTCAAGGCAAGATGAAGAGAGTAGAGGGGTGTTAATGGGAGAAGGGGAGGAGGAAGAAGAACAAGGAAACCAGGTGGCTAGGGAGGAGGAGAGAGAAAGACAAGAAGAGGAAGCAGAGCAACCAGAAGATAGCAACAGGGAGGAAGGGAGAGAAAGCGAAAGGGATCGGCCTCCTACATATCAGGATGCTTTTTTCTTCCCCGTTCTTATTGTGCATGGAGAGGAGAGTTGTCATTCAGGAGGGGACATCTCATAAACAAGAAGTTTGACTTCTAGAAAAAGGAGAAAATGGAAGGATGACTCTAGTAAGACAGAGGTAGCATTTTTTCCTAGAGAGGTATAAGGGACAGTAGGAACTGAAAGCCTCAGTTGTCATGTAGAAAAGCTATGTAGGTTGGAATACATGACTCATTATATCTATGCAAGAGAGAGAGAAGTCAGGAAAAATAAGTAAAAGATATTCAATAAGTTCTTTCTCCATTTGTTATGTTTCAAAAAGAAATATATTATAGAAGGAAGAAGACCATGAAAGAAACAAATAAAGAAATTAATAAAATCTCTCTGTACATTTTCAAAGTAAATACATCACAGAAATCTAGGGTTGGATCATAATACAACCATTTCTGTTTCTGGTTTTCCACTATCAAGTAATTCCAGTGATAGACTTATAATCTTCAGGTACAAAAAAATCACCATAACTGCAGCCTTGGAACCCAAATGGACCACAGTCTTCTGGAAGACACCCCACCTCTGCATGTAACTTAATGTTACCTCAGCCAGTGTGCTAACAACAGACTTGCAATTTACAGTGTATCCCATTTATCAGCAACAGAAACATACAACCCTGTTTTCTGACCGTCGTCTATCCAGATTAGTCTGGTCTTAACATCCTCAAAATCTTCTGTGTTGCATGCTGTTTGTGGAGGCTTGGCTGAAGCCAGATGATTTTTGGGAGATCTGGTGAACATGTGGAGCTCATATTGGAGCTTTGGCTCATATTGGAACAAGTGTATCACCTTTGCTGAATAGCTTGATCCAAGATTTCTCATTTAAAATGAGAAGGATATATTCTGGACATTAAATGGCTCTGTACCCAGTTGATATGAGAAGCATAAAAATGTGGAGTGTGTTCTTAATGCTGGAAGCTTTATCACATCACTGGTATAGTGAAGCACATTATGTTTTTGGTACATTTGCTATATTAGTAAGATTATTTGTTCTGTAGTATATTACCAGTTTTGCCTGATGAAGGGCTTTGCTCAAATACTTTGCCTCACATAGACACCTTGTTTTATGGGAAGTTATGGTGCAACCATACAACATATTGCCTTCCATTATAGCCTCTATACTTGTCTTTCTTATTGTGTCACATGAGCATGAACCAGCTAATCATTAATGAAAATGGTTAGTGTGCCAAGAAATACTCACTGATTGCTAATAATTGTATGTATCAGTGGCCACAGTCTGTACCCATTTTGTATATACTGTAGGGCACACTTTTACCAAACTTTTTTTATTTTATTTTTGCACAAACGCTCACACCACCATATTTCCAGTCACTCAGCCCTACATGCAATATTTGTTTTGAGTGTTTTTATGTTTGTATGTATATTTGATGCCTTTCTATATTTAGTGCTTGTGCATCTGGGACTAATACTACACTTGCAATATGTCACTTCTCAAGCTCTATTGTTTGTTGTAGGATAAGCAACGATAGTTGGCAGTTTCGCATATTCTCACTCAAAAAAAAGACGCTACAGCTCCACCAATAGAGGTTCAAACAAATCCACACATAGTCATTCACTCAATTATGTGAATGAACATGCTTTCATTTAAAAACATGCAGGCTAGGCAGACTTCCTAGTAGCACTTACGTGATCCCATATATGGGGAAAATAAAAAGAGGGAAAAATATGTTCAGGCAATCTTGTCAGAATGTTCTGTGCTACATAATGAATGTTGACTACCGCTGAAGTTTTAATGAGAAATGACAGAAAGAGGATATGACACAAGCATTTAAATGAGAGGTTTTGCTCCGCATATGTATAGGCTTTAAACTACAGCCACATTTTACAAGTTTAGATTTAACTAAACTTGTGCTGATTAATTAACATTCCAGTGCAGACAACAGCTGATTGTTATGTGTGGTTGTGGAGTTGATATACAAGACTAAGGCAGCTGAGTGTGTTTATGTATGTAGATGTTTAAAATGTGTGATGCTCTTTCATTTCTATTCTATGTCAAAGCTTTGGGGTGGGGTGGCTAGATGGGGTGGATTCTAGAGGAAGGGGGGAAGAGAGGGACAAAACTTTGAAGCAGTATATCTAACGGCTTCAGCTGCTTCCAAAACTATGTGTAGCCCAGAAGAAACAGTAGTTTCCACTCTGGGAGAACGTGTTGAACATTGTTAGTGATTGTGCAGTATGGTTCATCTGGAATGGATGGATAGGCTATACAGTATCCCTTTAAAATAAATAAAGTCAACTAGCAAGCGAATAGCTACTTTATTCTTCAAATATCAATTCAAATTGTTCTATTGTAGCAAAGACTGTTGATTTGATAGGTATTAGTTAGGGAGATTATAATGATGATGATGATGACGATGATGATAACTGATAATGACATTATTTATGCTATAATAAACCAGACTGCTTGATTTAAAGCACCGGTCTTATGTCATGGTTATTACTTATTTTATTTTTCATCACATATTAATTCATTTGGTAGTTAAATTATTTGACATGCCATATATATATACATGTATATATAGCTGGTGTTAGTTAGTGTATGGATTACATTCTCAGGCCATCTGTATTTTCTCGTGTAATATGCACAAATCAATTTACTGAGCCACCTAGTGGCCATTTTAGGTATTAAAATAAGTAATTCAATAAAGAACAAATCCAAACGTTTTACAGGTTAATGACCACTACAGATCTGCCGAGTAGGATTAAATTCTGTCCTTGGAATTTACTGTTAGCTTCAAGCTTCAATAAGCCTCTTTTTTCAGCACTTCAAGCCATACTAATGCTCCTGCTTTACACTTGGATGGCCTGAGCTATAATAATGGTTAAGAATCACATGGTAAGTTCATTTTGATTGTAATTTTCACCTATAGCTGAAGAAGTTGTAAGAAATTCATATAGAGAGCTAAATAAACATTCAACTTACAAAATTGATCAAAAGCTATGTAGAACAATAGAATTAATAACAGAAGCTAGTAGAATTACAACAGGCTGTCCAAAAAATAAAAAACGGAAAAATTATCTTAGGTCCTATAGATGTGTTTATTTACGTTCACTTATCTTGCTTTCTCTCTTAAAAATATAATTAAATCACCATCAATTGAGTGGAGTTATTCAATCATTCAAACACATGGTAGGAGCACAATGCAAACAATCAGGCAGATACACGAATAATTTCAGTTAATTTTCACATCAAACATCAGGAAGGAGAAAATATGTGATCTTTATTACTTTTATCATAGTATAGTTGTTGGTGCTAAATGGGCTGATCTGAGTATTTCAGGAACTACTGACCTCCTGGCCTTTTCATACAAACCCGTCTCTATAGTCTACACAGAATGATGTGAAAAACAAAAACATTTTGTGCAATAGTTCTGTAGATACTTTATTGTTAATAGAGGTCAGAGGAAAATGACCACTTTTATTAATGAAAATGATTTAGGCTGCCAGGAAGGATATAGTAACTCAAATCACTGCTTACAACTGTGGTGATCAGAAAAGCATCTCAGCATGCACAAAACATTGAACCTTTAGGTTGATGGGCTACAAAAGGAAACCACAGTGGGTACCATTACTGTCAGCCAAGAACAGTAATCTGAGGCTATCGTGGGTACACACTCTCCAAAACTAAAAGCAGGAAAGTGCGCAGTTGAATGTTAAAGGTCTTGCTTCAAGAACCTTGATGGTGCTGGGATTTGAATTCAAAACTTTTCAATCAAAGCCTGAACCACTAGGCTATTCCTGAAAATACTCTGCTCTCCACATTATTTTACAATCATGTAATTCCAGTGGTAGTTTATATTTCACCAAAGCTCTAATGAATTAAAAAATAAAGGGGCAAAGCAGGTGAATTGTGTTTGATACAAATTCTGTAAGTCCTGTAAGAAGTCACATGGTCACTAACCCTGCTTCTAAGCCTAATATTTCATATGCATGTAAATTACTACAAATTAAAACTTAAATCTAATTTATTAAAATAGTTCATGAGCCAGAGATTCAGTTTACTTTTACATTTATATTTTTCAGATGCCTACAGGGAACTACTGACATAAATAAAATATGTAAAGCGGCTTCGGTTTTATGCTTTTTTATGCTTTCATGTATTAAAAAAGAAAATTATGGAAAATTAATAATGCAATATCCAAATGATATGACATGTATGTTGGCATGCAATAAATTGTACAGGGAAAAAGTTTTCACATAGCTCAGAATGGCACAGTATACAACTGGGCAGATAAAAACAAAGATCACAAGGACAACTATATTAATTTCAAAGATAACAAGCCAGTCAAACATATTTCCATTATGTGTTGGGGATGCAGGAAGGTAAATGTCCCTAATTAATCTACTGCTGTGAGCAATGACATGGTTTTGGCATTAAGTCTTAACCAAACACCATTGACAGATTTATGTCCCCACAAGCACTGTGCGCTTTTCCACAATTATGCTCACATATCTCCAAGGTATGTACAGAAGGAATATCTCACAAAAATGATATTTTCACATTAACAGCATTATTTTAATCTAAAACCAAGGAAGACTCTTTCAGCATATAGGTAAAATCATATGACAGCATAAATATATAGTGGATAAATAATACTTAGAAGTGCTGAACATCTGGATTTTCATTACAAGAACTTATAAAAACTGACAGCAGGTGGAGCTAAAGTCTTATAAATGCACAAAGTATACCAATAAACTTTTCAAATTTCCATCTACTTATGATATTTTACTACAACACTAGAATGCTTCTGGTATTTTAACACATCCCAAAGCTTTTATCATCGACTGAAGCCAGCAGGTCACATAAAACTTATCCATTTAAATGTGGAAGTGTAGCCATTAATCTAGTCAGATGTGTGCATTTTAATTTGTCTTTAGATCAGTATGAATCAGTAAGGCCAATCTGGCAACCTCATTCTCTTAGCTGCCAGCTACTGCTGCCAATTGCTGGTCAGTATCCATGGCAACATGGCCTGGATATCACTAGGGAGCAAAACCACGACCACTGACCGAGGTAGCCAAAACCAGTACTGTGCCTGCATCTGTGTGTGTGTTGGTGTTTATCTCAATCTGTGATTGGTTCATTGTGTGTTCAATGTATGCATGCCACAGTGCCAGTGCCATCTCGTGTATGTTCAGTTGGGGTGTTCTGGCCGTTTGAAGAAGGGTTCTGTTTCAGAAGGACTGGCTCCGGGGTCCTCTAGCCGAGTGTTGTAGTCAGAGCCCCATCTACGCTGGACCACTACCAGAACAACTACTATTATCCAGCTGAAGAAATTCACCCACACTGCCGTCTGAGCAAGGGAGAGACACAGAGAGAAAGGGAGAAAAAGAGAGACAGACAAACAGAGAGAGAGACAGACAGAAAGAGGCAGAGAAAGAGACAGAGAGAGAGAGAGAGAGAGAGAGAGAGAGAGAGAGAAAGAGAGAGGGGGGATAATGAATACAAAAATAATTAGGTAAAGAAAATCATAATGAAATTTTCACACATTTATGTTAAAATGAGTCAGTCCAAGCACACCTGAGAACAGGCAGCGAAAATGCAAGCAAGGAAGAAAAACATGATGCAAAATAATGAAAAATGTAAAATGGTTAGGCAAAATGAGCAGCCAACATTTTGTCACACTTGTGTGAAAAACTTTCTCATTACTGCTGAGTCTAACAAGAGTGTAAATGTGTGGGTGGCTCATCACCACACCTGTGTAAACTCATGAGTTAATGGGGATAAATAACACTAGATAATAGGATTTGGCATGTCTAAGGTGTGCAACTGCACAGTTCTCAACACTAGCCACACTAAACATTAATTCAGAATTGTATTTCCGATAGCAAATATAATAAATTACAGTTTTTAATCATTTTAATAATTGTATCCCAAGTAAAGTCAAGTAAAAATTGTATTAGTAACACTACATTTAATTCATAATTGACCTTTTCATGGATTATTATTATTATTATTATTATTATTATCTTGTTGTTGATATTCTTTCCACCATATTCCAAACACACTAAAAACACCTTCATTTTTAAAAAAGGGTGGAAGGTTGTAAGGCTTTATACATAAAGAATTCATATTAAATACAGGCTGAAACCAGTAGCTGAGATTTAGAGGGCAGATTTTCAGATTAAATTCCATTCAAACCACTTTAGGAGGTGGTCCAAATTCATGTAGATAAAATCCTCATCAGGATACAATGTAGATACAAGAAACATGAAATGGCAGATGAAGTTATTTTGAAGAAATGTGAATAAATCTGGTATCTGGCACCACTGTGTGAAGTGGCAATGCAATCAAACATTCAGATGGTAAAAGCAGAAGAGATGTGGCAACATACCTCAGCATTGAGTAGTTTGATATAGAAACTAGACCCAATCAAAGGGCTTTTCCATTTCTGGCTCTGTGCTGCATCACACCTGCAAACACACACAGCTGTTACACTGACCAAGAAGCACTTTTTTTTTTCTTTCATCAGTACTTCTATACTTTATAGGAAATGTTTATGTATATTTGAGAAGTCTTATTCTCACCTGGATATATTGGGCACCGTTTTGATCACGGATTCACAAAATTTGTCTCGACCGACTTTCAGGATGCATCCCGTCACCAGGAGGAAGAAGAGGAAGACTGCGCTTACAAGCAGTAAGGAAGTCATCCATATTCTCTCTCTTAAAGCGGAAAGACATGCACATGTGAGAACTGACAAGCAATCTTACAAGTTACATTACTAAAACCTTTGCATGCATTATTAAAAAAGATTTCATGTCTAAGTGAGGCAGTGCTAATACTTCATACTGCATAATGACTCATTATTAACAGGCAACAAATAAGCCTCTCACCTTTTGACCTCTCCATCCATACAGCATGAGTAAACCCAGTAGAGCGTGGTGGAGAAGCAGAACACAGCCACGCACACCGAGATGCCTGACACAAAGTAACAGAGAGACGATGCGCTGGACCAGCTCACATCAATTTCTGAGGCGTTTAAGCGCACAGAACCATACAGCAAACACTTCCCTGAAAAATCACCCTGTGTGTAAATTTGAAAGTCAGTGTGTGTCACATTAATACTGATTTGTAGAAAATAATCATATGAGGATTATAGTTTTTGCATTTTGATGAAAAATTAATAATAATAATAATAATAATAATAATAATAATAATAATAATAAACAGTTTCATTTTACTTTCAGGTTGTGTTTAAGACTGTAACATGAAGCCATGGTTCTATACGCATGGGACTTTCCTGTGTTGACAGTTTGAAAGAGAAATCTACAACACTTCTCATTACTCATCCGACGTCAGTAAATCAGGAACAAACCGACACTCGGTCACATGACAAAGGGAAGAGGCGGAAGAGACCAAACGAGTTGCACTGTCTGCTTTTATTGGCTTCCTTATTTTTAACATGATTTGCTCATTTTCTTTTTGTGCACTTCCAAAAAAAAAAGGGGAGTGTGTAATCTGCCCTCCATTTTCACATGGCTTTTTTTGTTAATGCTTAATCCTCTTATGCGAACTTAAAACTACCCATCAAGCCTGAACTCTTTTCACTAGTCATATGACACAAGATGAAGTTTAAGGCTCCATAACACGAGTGCTTTCTTGTTTAAGTAAAAAGTTTGAAAATGTCCCCTTTGCTGCGCATCAACAAAATATTGATTACGCATCTGCAAAGAAAACAGTACCAGAAGTATCCAAAGTGGGGTGAAAGTTTCTTTTTAAAAAAATAATAAAATAATAGCTTAATTAACACTGTGCTATTGCTGGACAAAAATCTACAAAGTTTGACTATATTTTGTCACTTTGTTAAGGAAAGTTTTGGTGCTGACTAAAACTTTTTTGCTCAATAGTGACAGACGCAAGTTGCGCACTGCAGCAACAAAGCTGTCTAAGTCCCAACGCCTGTATGGTTTTAAAAATGTACAAACTGCACTGATAAATCTAACTATTTATAAAAGTGCTGTTTGTTTTTACCTGAGAAATAGTGACGGAGGCGGCGGTGATAATTCCGCAGATGAAACAACAGGCGTAAAACGCGAGCTCTAGCAGCAGCAGCAGCAACCGCGGCAGCGCCATCACGAGTCACGAGAACAGGAACTCGCGCGCTCAAAACAATATCCCCACACGCGCGCGCGCGCGCGCACGCACACACACAAACACACACACACACACACACACACACTGGTACGGGTGGTTTATTAGGACTTTTGTCTCAAATAAATACCACAATGAGTAACCTTTCTCACACACACACACACACACACAGAGGGACGACTAAGACCCAGAACAAATGGCAAATTCATACAGCAATGATTAGATTTCTTAATCATGGTCTTTATGAATTTACACCATCACTTTACAATGTCTTTTCATTTCGTGACCTCCAGCATACACAGGTGTTATTTACATCAGGGCTGAATTTAATTACTTTAAGTGGCTATAATAGGATAAAGTTGGCCTAAATTTTGTGTGTCACAGAGTTTAGAGTATCTCACAAGTATACAGTGATGCTCGAGCTGGCAGAATGACAGGATGTTTCTTGGCTCGCGCTCCACGTCAGGCGATTACACTTATGCTCTTAATGCTCCTTATATTGTCTATAACTCTGGACTTGAAAAGGATATTTTCCTAGGGCACCAGAACGACACCTCAAAATATTTTTAAAGACAACCTGAAATGAGAACTGAATTTTTACAATGTCTAATTTGTGCACGATATCATTTTATGCAGTACAGTAACACCATGAGGGATCCTCTAAAGTAAATGAATCCCATTTAAATCATACATTTCACACCAGAACGTTTGGTTTATTCAGAGAAAAAAAGGCTAAGTCATAGAATTTCATATTGGATTCACATAACCTGTAACTTATCCATTTATTTATTTTCTGTACCACTTATTCTACACAGGGTGGCAGGGAACCTGGAGATGCTTAGGGCAAGAGGCCTGAACAGGGTGCCACCCCATTGCAGGGCACAATCACACACACAATTACACACTTTAGACAATTTAGAGATGCCAATTAGCCTACAATGCATGTCCTTGAACTAGGGGAGGAAATGTTTTCCCATGTTTTTGGGAAAAGTTGAAAGGAGAACCTGAAGGAAAATCTTACAGAAATATGAAGAACATCAAATGACAGAATTTCTTACAAGCTCAGGATTGAAACCTGGACCCTAATTTAAATACATTGTGTATGAAATATTTTGTGATGTGTTATCTTCTTTTAACTAGTTTGAACTGTAACATGTTTGCAATACATCATTAAAAGATTGTGCATTTAGAATTCATGTAATTATCGTCCTTGCAGCTTTACCTACAGCTGTTCCATAAGGTTTAATTGCCTTACTGTTCTAGTGAAAACCTTTGTGCTTAGACACTCACTTTGTAGCTAGTTATTCTCTTTGTATGGAATATTAAACTAGGTTTATAACACAAATCTAATTACATTATAATCCCATAGATTGTTGAAGCAACTACTTCCAACAATACAGTATGTAGTAAACTTATCTAGGGTATAAGGTATATAAGCACGGTGGCAAAATTTAGTTTGTTTTGGCAGCATGTGTTGACCCTGCCACCTTTCTACTCTTTTTCTACACAAGGATATTTTTCTGATCCTTGCACAGGATATACAAAAATTTAACATGTGTAAGTGTCAAGTACACAATGGCATTTGTGTAGTTTTACATGCATGTAATAAAATTTTCTACTATAACTGCTTGGACTTTCACATTTAATTACAAGTAGTACGATCACATCAAAATTCACATTTGTACACTCACAATGTCTTATGAAATAGCCACATAGTTTCTAACATAACGACAAATAAGCAAACTGAATATAAAATTGCAATGAACCACATCAAGGGCCACGGTAGTTTTCTTGTCATTTTCTTGATAAATACATGTAAATAAGGTTTCAGCACGTTAAATAGAAAAAGCCTTTTAAATCTCTCCAAATAATGCTCTGGAACAGTATAGCCAAAATTATTCCATGATGTCTGTCAATGACCTGTTTAGTGTTTATACATTCAAAAAGGCCATAGACTTTCTCATCATTTCTGCTATATTTATTTCTGTCTCTTAAATCTGGAAGGCAAAAAATCACCACGAATTCACTCAGATTATACAAATGGTATATGTGATATTTTAGCAGGTATGTATACACTACAGGCCAAAAGTGCGGAAGCAAGCACACAACATGTATAATGTCTTTGCAATAATGAGCTCATATTTTAACATGCTATATTTTAAAAAGCCTGGTATTCATGGTTTTTGAATTTTAACATTCAAAACTTAACTATTTTCTCCTAATTTAACATACCCGAATCAGTTTTTCAGGTGCGTCTGAATGTGAGCTCACCTATGTATGATTGCAGTAAAACTCCATTTTAAATGTCAAATGCAAAACCAAATGAATAGTCAGTTAGTAGAATATCACTGCATATATTTAACTAAAAGCTTTGCCTTAAAAACACATTATGCCCTGTAATTTCTTAGGGGGTGGAATCATGCTTACTTTTGAAAAGCTTGTTTTGCTTTCAGACTTTTGGCATGTAATGTGTTTGAATAGTATCTGAACTGATTCTTATCAGGTAATAGGTGAGTGGGTGTTTATGCCAACTCCAATCCATTTGGTCAATGTGTTTGTCTATTTATCCACATTAATCCTTAAAATAGGATATGTGTGTATGTGTGTGTGTGTGTGTGTGTGTGTCTGAGAGAGCGACCCTGCTCATGAACATCTTTAGACCATGCGGTGAGTGTCCATGGGGCAGCCTGGCAAGCGGAAGCTGTCAGGCACAGGGCTGTCAAGTTTGCAGATGATTTTGTAGATGGATTTTTTCCAGCAGGGGTCAGCATCACGTCCGCTCTGGATAGCAGTGAAGAACTCCCGTAGTGCCACTTCAGACACCTCCACAAACCTATCTGGAACCTGAAAATATAAAAGGACATGAATTGTTACACACTTCATTACATTTACACAAATGCAGGAAAATCTCACACACTCAAACACACTCTGACCTGGTAGTCATTGCTCTTGTTGTAGTGCATGTTCAGAATGCGAAAGAGCTCAGAGTTTCGGCTCAGACGCAGTCCCCTTTCTCTGGCTGTGACAGGACCCTCACGAGCTGCCTGACGTGCAAAGCGCTCCATCTGAATGTAGAAGAACTCCCGGAAGTTACTAAACCACTTAATGAGCTGAGAGGTGACACAGCGGTTAAACTATGGAGGAGAATGACAAAAAGCCAAAGTTAAATCATGACATATTAAAATGTTCTAAAGCACCACATAAGCATAGATTTCCATAGAGTTCAATCACACCGATACACTGGGGATGATGACTGATATGATGTGTTAATCGCAATATCTTTAAGAAGTACTGGAAGGGACTTTTTTCAGTGGAGTATTCAAATAAAATTTTCTCTGCACATCATCAGGAGTCACAAAAATGTATCAGTTAATTGTTCAAGATTTTTAACACTGCCTGACATCAAGTTTTGCATCAGCATTATGGTAGAATCATTTTCCCATGATGATGACAGAGCACCTTGACATCAGGGAAGTAAGTCTTGAGTGTGTTGGAGCTGGGGTAGCGTGTGTAGAAGAACATTAGCTTGGCTTTCTTCAGATGACATGGAGAGAGACCCTCCTGAGAGTTCAGAGAGTTAAGGAAATGTGTGACACACACACAATCAATCACACAATGGCACAAGATAAGTATAAAAATAGGATATTGGGAAAATACTGGGGACACTGGGATACATATAATAGAATATTGATATTTAACTAACCTAATGGTGAGCATTTTCATTCAGAAAAGCATCATGACAGTACTTTGTTAAACATAACAGCAATATATCAGCTATTAGCACCAATATATAATTATAGGCGAACATACATTTTCAATATATCTTAGAATTGTTTAATATCTACAAACAAAACACACCCTAATATATAAATTGGCAAAAAAATGATCAATTTTTATTTTTTTCCCATTTTCAAATTATTAATATAGGCTCTTTATCACTTTCACTTTAATACATCCTATTTAAAAAAGGATATTGCCCCAGGACCAAGATAAAGAGCTGAATCTCCTCCATCAATTCCTACTCTCATCCCCTCATCTCTCCCTCTATCTCCAAGAGGTGGGTTTAACTGGCCAAGCAGAGGCAGGGGAGGGAATGAGGGGTTGTGTGAGCGAAAGTCCATAAAGGGTTCGTTGTGGAGCCCGTCTTTGTGGAGCGGCATACTAGAAAGCGAACGAGTAAAGAGGTGTTGCATGGTGTAATGGAGAAGAGGTAGGGGCAGCGGAGGAGGATTTGGAGGGCAGGACTGCAGGAAGGAGTCTTTGCTCCTTGGAGGTAAGAGTGCAGAAAGATGAGGCTGGGGTAAGAGGGGTAAGCTGGAGTTAGCTTGAGGCATCAGGAGGTTCTTTTGTCTGCCTTGAATTAGGGGGTGCCTTTTCTCTTGAGCTCTCTTTGCAACCAGTGGCAGTGCTTCAGCTTGATCTGTCATATTGACAGCCATCCCAGGCCTATGCTTCTTGTCTGGGTCTATTGTCCTACTAGTGGGAATCTCCTGGGCTAGCATTGCACTGGATGGTGGTGTTTGGTTAGTTTCAGCATAGAGATGGAGAACCCTGTCAATGACTCGAGCTACTGCACTGGACAGCTCCTGCTTAAGAGCCTGGGCAAATTTTTCACTACCACCTACATTCTCCCACTCCCCATGTACCAGACTGCAGCCTAGCCACACTCCACCTCCATCAAGTTCCATGTCAAGGTCCAAATCCACAGGAGGTTCATGAAACACCTCAGAATTCTGACTCCCTGTACTTTCATGGTTTTTTTCATTAACACCCAGGGGAGGATACAACCCACTGCTGAGATGATCATCTGTTTCTCCTTCAGAGAACATCTCTGCTGTTTCATCCATCACTCCGTCATCTCCTTCTCCTCCTTTCTCTTCTTCCACATGATGTTCTCCATATACTTGCCACACTTTGCGCTGAAGCTCTAGCAGCTTCCCTCTGGTTTCCTCTAACTGGAGTTTCAGCTCACGCCGTTGCCGCTGTCTTCCCTCCCTGCTCTTCTTCCTCCGCCCTCTTTCCTCAGCACTCTTCTCTGCACTTTCCAATTGAGCTACACTCCTCCTTCCTCTATGCCCATCTCTTTCTGCCTCTGCTTCTCTTTTTACAGAACTGTCCACTCTAAGTTGCTTCACTCTGAGAAGGTCCTGACTCCAGTCACCAGAACCTCTTCTCCTATCTCCAATTCGGTACTGCGGAATTGGGGTTCCTCCTGTAGCTGATTTTCTCCCAAACCTGTCCGCATCCACCTCCTGTTCCTCCTCCTGTGTTGGCATATCTGAGAATAAGCACTGTCCCTGCCTATATCCACCCCACCTCTGGGAGGCACTGTTGGGGTGCAGAAGAGGAGAAATGATGGGGCCAGTAGAGGTTGACTCTGATGGACTATGGTACAGATCAAAGTGGCACACCTGGGACGGCTGCTGCTGGAAAAGATCTGAAGGGCAATCCATCACCCCTCAACTCCTTAGCCTGGAATTCTGAACATTAAAATTGCTTGTGTCAGTGTTTAAAAAATGCATGTGAGCTTCTCTCTGTTATCTTTGTCAGCAACATCTCTCTCTCTCTCTCTCTCTCTCTCTCTCTCTCTCTCTCTCTCTCTCCCTCTCTCTCTCTCTCCCCTCTCTGCATGTGTGCGTTATCAGCTCATGGACAGCTGTGGCCACTGTTTATTCAGATTGTTGACTCTATATCCCTCATCCTTCTCTATCCCTTGCTTTCTTCTCTACTA
The DNA here is from genome assembly GCF_030014155.1 of Tachysurus vachellii. Taxonomy (NCBI): domain Eukaryota; kingdom Metazoa; phylum Chordata; class Actinopteri; order Siluriformes; family Bagridae; genus Tachysurus; species Tachysurus vachellii. The sequence continues at coordinate 15,068,286 of NC_083466.1, read as the reverse complement.
CACACATAGACAACGAGGAAAGGTAAATATTTTTTAATGAGATTACTATAGTGCACCAACTATAAGCACGGTTCAAAGCTATACAGTGGACATTGTGCGTCATAATTGTACATAAAAGTCTAAACGAGGAAAAAAATGTTTTAAATCAGACTGGTAGGTATTGCTGTCATTATATATATGTCATTATATCTTCTCAAATGTCATAGATGGCATGCGCTTATTAGAACTGAATGGCAAGCTATTTATCAGCCAATGAGAACGAATAACCTAATAATAATAATAATAATAATAATAATAATAATAATAATAATAATAATAATAATAATAATATCGTCCTGAGGGTATTTATGAACTGACCTTTTTTAAGTGTTATATCTATATATCCTTCAGGACAAGTTTCCTAGGCAGGGTATGAGGTCTAATAATCTGAAAGTGCATCGTGTTGGTTTACTCCTGATTCCGGCGCCGCTCACTTTACGCGCTGCTCATGTCGCACATTCAGCCACCGATAAACGCACAAAGCTATTTCTCAAGCAGATAAGCAGGTTTCATAGGTAAATAGCGTTAAGTAAAACATTTGTAAAGATAACTTACACAACAGTAGAGGTGAAGGCGTGCCCGGACGGTCACTTTGAACTACGATTTCCTGGTGGTGTGTATTCCTGAAGAGGCGACCGTCACCCTGTGGTCATGCAGAGCAGCAGCGCAGAAAGTGCCACCGAGTTTCCTGCTACTGCGATTCCTTCCGTTTCCCGACCGCGCTCTTACTGTCCAGTGGGCGTGAGGTGTGAGGGAGGGACTGTCCATCAGCACACACACACACACACACACACACACACACAGAGAGAGAGAGAGAGAGAGAGAGAGAGAGAGAGAGAGAGAGAGAGAGAGAGAGAGAGAGAGAGATCAGCCGAAACCTTTTACTATTTTCTGAAACATCTATTGCGTATTTTCAATAATGATTAGAGGCGAATTAAGTTTTCCACATGACACAAGCAGGTTTTTAGATATGAATGAATGAGAAGCCAGTAAAAGTTGTATGTGCAATATATTATTTAGAACATAGTTCAGTTTGATCATGAGATAGAGATGATTCATTGAGATGGGATTTTACCTCTAGAAAAGCAGAAATCACTCTTACAGGGTTTTGTAAAAACAGGTAAATAAATAATAATTATTTTGAGAGAAAAAAATCTAGACAATGATTCATTACAGTCCACACACGTGGTGCATGATAAAAATTAATGACGTAATAATGTTTAAATAACCTATATGAGATAGTAATGATTCTGATTGAGTAATAGGAAATCTTAAATCTTCAGGAAAGCAGACATTATAAAAGTGCATATGGGTTATGTTTGTTTGTTTGTTTAGGTGTGAAACATTGACTTGCTGTTTGGATGGTAAAATATTGTCATGGTTGCATTTGCCACCCATGTGGTCACACCCCAGAGCCCGATCATCTCTTCTCGCATTCGATAAATGTCCATCAGTTTAACTTTGGTTGTCAAAGTGTCACGTCATAATCACATCACAAAAACGAGTTGAGGTAGGTGCTCAATTACAAACAAGCAAGTCAAATAAAATTCTCTGATTGGCTGAAATATTGTGGCTCATGCATTTATATTTGACTCAAAACCTATTTAAAGTAATTCTATCATTCTGGCAAGTGAACCTCTTCTTCTTCTTCCTATGTGAATGCAGTTATGTTAGCTCTATGCTCTTGCTTATTTTCATGCTGCAATCACTCCACACCTTTCCTCCACTTCAGGGACACCAACCGGGGGCCCACAATCACCAGTCACCACTGTTGTTATGGAAACAAGAAAATGTGACACAAAGCCTTTTTAATAAAGAGAAACGACAGCCAGATCTGAGTAAAAAAAACAACATTTGAATAAATTAAAAAAAAAACAATACTAGAGCAAAGGTTAGATGAAAATAGAAAATGACACAGCACAGCACACGCATGTAGGCCATATGCAGCAAAAAGGTAATGCTAAAGGAAATAAGTCAACCAATCCTTATTCCCTATAAATATTCATGTTGTGAAATATAAAAATCTAAGGTTTGTTAGATTCTCTGCTCTCACAATTAGATCAATTATCTACCCCCTTATGTTTTACACTGAGGGCTGGACATGCCATTGAATGGTGACAACTGCACATAGGAAACTGAATCCTTTGAACAGGAGCCAAATGACTGACAACATCTCTGTTAAAATTTATGAGTCATTTGAACAAAGCACAGAGAAATGCATGTTACTGTGTTTTAGCCATTTGTGCACAGCATTATAAACTCCCTGTCCTTTTTCACAGTGCGGGACATAATGAAAATGCTTCATTTGAATAAGTCATGATCAAACATATTGCAGTATGAATTCAAATGCGGCTGGAATAAAAATTTGGCAGCCAAAAGGAAAGAAAGAGAGAGAGAGAGAGAGAGAGAGAGAGAGAGAGAGAGAGAGAGAGAGAGAGAGAGAGAGAGATTGGTGAGGGTCGATGGACTGCCAAAGTGTTTGCCTATTGATTCCCTTTGCGAGAAAGTGGATGTGCACTCAAAACAAAGCCTTGGGCAAGGTGACAGAGGGGGGAGCTGGAGAGTGAGAGAGAGGTAATAGAGATGGAAACTAAAAAAAAAGGATCTGACTAAGTCCATCGTTTGTAAATGGGAATTAAATAAACAGAAGAGAAGATGTGGCAAAATATGCATGGAACATAATAATCACTCATCTGTCATTATCTTATAAAATGCATTCTTTTTAAGATGTGGATATACTGTAGGGTCCTTGTATTTTGCACCACAAAGTAACATTAATGAACCTATGCATTGTACTCCAGGATACATAGAACAGTGTGTGAGGGAAAGATTTGATTTTGAGTTTGATGTTTTAGTGCACTTAGCAGAGCAAACTGGTTCTTTGATCTTTGACCACATGACTCCTACTGTGCTGTGAAGAACCTTACTTACTGTAATGCACTGTGGCCCTCTAGAGCTCTCACTCTGTACACACACACACAATTTTAAAACAGAAAAAAGTATTAAATTCAATGTGTGTTTGTGTGTCACGCAATCGTTCGCCTTCTCTAATTTATACACACTAACACACACACACACACACACACACACACACACACACACACACACACACACACACTCTAACTCACTCCGCTGCACACTCTCTCCCCAGCACTCAGGATGCAATTATCCTCTTTGGCTGGAGTGTTTTGATGGCATAATTGCTATGGACACTGACGAAAAAGAGAGAGAGAGATCGGCAGGAGAGAAAGAGAGAGAACGAGGGATGGGAGAGGGATGGAGAGGGGGACAGAGGCACATCGAGTGCTGACACTCTCAGCATGCTAATGCCAAAACACAGTCCACCTCCCCATTTTGTCTCTTTGTCTCTTCATCCATTTCTCTAAACACACACTCTCTCTCTCCCTCTCTCTCTCTCACACACACACACACACACACATACACACACACCGGTGCAATAACCTCTCCATTCCATTTCACATCTCTCCACTCTTACAAACACAGAAGCACAGCAAGAGACAGAAAATAATGAGTGAAAAAAACATCAAGGGAGGGAGGGATTTTCCATGCATGGACAATGAAGAGATGATCCCGCTCATACTCTATTCATACCTGTGTTCTGTGGTCTGCTATCTCTTTTTCCTCATCTATTCATTCTTTATTTTGCCCTCTGCCCACAAAGGAAATGAGGGATATAATGCTGCTTATCACAGTACATGTCGCAGTAATGGACATACCCTACAATAAAATGAATAGTTTCAAGGGAAATATCATGTTCACACAGTTGATAAGTCAAGATTCTTTTAGTGTTTTTTAGATTTGCATTGGAGCTAGAGTACTACAGCGAGCGCTATATTGAAAGTGTTCTATTGCAGCAATTTTTGGATAAAGGTGCATCATGCTAGTCTACAGTGTCTATAAAAATCAAATTTAGAAGCCAGATCAAGTTTCAAATAACTTGTTTATTTTTGAAAATGTCTTGAAATCCATGTCTTTCAGCCTGCTGACTTATGGTAACTGCTACCCATTGGCTTATTTGTAAATTTGTTAATTTAATATATATAGTAATAGTAAAGTTTGAACATAATGCATAATGGTGACACCTGGTGGTAGTGTCAAGCAAATACACTCAGTAACTTGTACCAACGTTTCTTGTTTACCAAAAGGACAAAAAAAAAAGCAAAGACATTAAAAATATAAACAATAATTATTTTAAATAAAAAATACATTAAAAAATACAAGACAGGATTATAAATATACAGTATTCTCTGAAATCATGTCATGAAAATGAAACGGCAGTCCACTGTCCGAGTAGTTTTGGTGAAAAGAACATAGTGTTGAGAACTTGTGCTGATATCTTATGCATACACCTGTTGGGACTGTAGGTAAGGAAAAGCTTATAAGTAGATGCAGGATTAAAAAATTGAAAGTGTATGAGAGTCTGTTCATGTGTGTCAGGTTGTTCAATGGTAACACTTGAGTTATAGTTGAGAGATTTATAGCATGAGAGTGTTGCAGAGGTTTGTGTGTGTGTGTGTGTGTGTGTGTGTGTGTGTGTGTGTGTGCACGCTACGTGTTGTGCTGTTGAGTAGGAGTCTGTGAAGAGAGCAGTCGCTCTGCATGCTCGAGGCACTCAGCTACCCTCCTCTTCACTGCATCCCTTTGCTGAGGATCCACATCTCCTGCAGAGCGAGGCACAAGGTGTTAGCTTGTTTTAAAATATGACAGTGAATGGTTCTCCAAATATCCAAATCTTTTAAATAGCTCAAGCTAAAAGAGAAACTTCTCCAGAGTAATTCAAGTATTCTAAACATGGGTTTTACATGTGACCAGACAACCTAGAAGCTTAAAGTATCAGTAAAGTTCAAATATGGCTTGGATGAAAGGGCAATGCACTATGGCTTACACATTGGCTATGGTCTTTGAAAAGGTTCTACAGATCATGTTCTGTCCGCAATGATTCTTTGATTACTTCAAAGACATATGTGCTGATTTACAACATCAAACATCAGTTAGTTATTTTTCATCCTATAGTTGAGAGATCACGTTTTTGGTATTATCATAGCCATCTGTAACAGACCCCATTGTTTGACTCTTTTGACAATCACAGCTACAACAGAAAATTATGGTTTCCTGTGAGCATGGGTTTAAGGAAATAGCCAAAGAGCACTTTCCTCTGGCATTGTTACACAGCCCTGTGTTGCAACATAAGCACGAGTTGGTTGGCATTGTGTCTTGAGAGAACTGATTGTAGGTGAGAAATTTGCAGGTGACTAAACTGTGGAAGAAAATGGGGGAGGGAAAAATAGCCTGATACTCATAACATTCATCTTAGTCTAGGAAGCTTTTTTATACTTGATATATTTGAAGGACTGCATTCAATTGAAGGTGTCTGACCAAAAAAACCAGACCAGAAAAAATCTAATTATTTTTTAATAGTCCTTACTCAGTTATACACTGATAAGATATTAAGCAAAACAGAAAACATATGCATTGCAGTGTAATGATGTAGAAAACATTCACTTTGAACTGCTTCAGACTTGTGTCTCTAAAGCAAGGATTTATATAAAGTTAAAATCAAGTCCAAATCATTACCCTCTAATACCAGGAATCTCTATTGCTTTTTTCTCTTCCTCACCTTGCAATCCTTTCATGAGGATTTCCACTGCTGTTCTATACCGCATTATAGCTGTGCTGTGGTCTCCCTCTTTCTCACTCTCCTGGGCTGCAGTCATCTCGCTGGTTGCCTGGCTCACATAGTCTGCCTCCTTACCACATTTTTCACCATCCTGAGTGGTCATTTTGAGGGACAGGAGCTCAGAGTGATCAGGAGATCCACAGCCCTGATCTGAGAGACAGGATGCCAAAATAAAACATATTGCAATACTGCAGGAATAGATTACTAGGACATGAGAGCTTGATTAACGGTGGTAAAGACCTTCTTTAGCACATGGATCAAAGATGGCTAGGTCATTGTCTGAGAGAAGGGGTTGTGCACCATCTACAGGTTCCTCCAATACACTGTCGAAGAGTGAATCAAACTCCGATTGTTCAACTGGAGATCTAGGAGGCTCTGAACTGGGAGCTGTAATAAAAAAAACAGAGAATCAGAACTGAAACAGTCCTTCAGTATTATAATATTAGAACTAACTGATGTATTGATTGTTAGATACTAACTGATGAACTAACTGGTGAACTGAAGTAATGTGTACAACAGTTCAACCTTACAGGTTTGTACTGATAAGTATGTTTAAAGTTAATCAATAAGCAATAACTGAGATTTTCGCTTTGTGCTACGAACATTAATACAGAGATTTTGGCATTTGTAATGTATATAAAACATGTTGCTTTAAATCCATTTCCTTTGCTTTAAACACCATTATAAGGAAACTTGATGGAAGGAATGATGGAATTTTATATATATATATATATATATATATATATATATATATATATATATATATATATATATATATATATATACACACACACACACACACACACACACACACACACATACACACACATATACATACAACAGTATGACTAAGTAAAATGAACAGACAGAGAAAAGATTTGTACAGTACTAGTTCCTCTCTGAAGACAATAAAGAACCTAACATAACCTAAATTTCTACAGCAAACATCTATGCGTTATGCAGTGCTTGTGTCAGACTATTTTGTTTCCATTTGAAAAGATTATCTGGAAATGTTCATTATTATTAGCATTATTAGCAGGGATTCTGATGTAATAGGCTACAGAAACAACAATAATACATAACTTTGCTCTGGCCAGATTTAAAAAACTGACATAAATAAATCAAAGGAAAGCACCTATGGTTGGTTGGTCTGTGCAGAAATTTGCTTCTGCTTCCTCTTTCTCTATATGTATCTCTTCTACTGGGCTGATCTCCATGTTACTGAGAGCCTCCACTGCCATCTCAGGTTCATAGAGCTCCTTATCATCCAATGTAGACTCAAGTTCCTGGGTCAAAATTGGCGCCTCTCTCCCTGTCTCCTCTTCAGCTCCCAGACCAGTGGCCCCATTCGGTAATGGGATGAGAGGGGGAGGCAGAGCCGTAGAAGAAGTGACGCATTGATCTAATGGTCTTCTCACCTCTCCTCCCTGAGAGAATAAGACAATAATATGGAATAATAACATCATTATTTTATCAAGAAGCTAATCTTTAAGCTATCAGTAAATGATTGTGTATATGTGAAAGAGCATGTGCATCACTAGTATGTATGAGCATGTGTCTCTGACCCTAAAGAATTCTTTGAGCTGAGGACTGTTGTACAATGCAGGAATGTTTGTAGTGAAGTGTAGCATAGCTTCAGCTGCATTCCTCCGCTCCTCAATCACCGCCTCATCAAACCTACCTACGAAAGACAAAGAGAGAAAAAATGTAGAGAGAGACAAGATGAAGAAGACAGAGGAAAATGTGTGTATATACTCTGTGGAGAGCTAAATTTTCCTCTGTTTGTTCCATGTCCCTCAGTCCTTCTCACCCCTGGGCTGTTTGGGAGTACCAAAAAGAACCAAATGTCAACATGAAAAATACTGTTTTTGCAACATTTATTTGGAAATATATAAAGAACCAAAATATTTTCTATTTTTGTTGAGGTTAATGCTTAATAATTATGTCAATAAAAAGATAAAATAAAACAGTTTATGTGTGTGTTTAAGAAAAGAGAAGGAAGAGAGATCTCTGTATCTCATTCAGAGTTGGACTTTACCATGTTATATTGGACTACAGAAGTACCTTCATCTGAAAACCTCTCTAACGTGAAGTTAGCTGTTTTGAAACTCAAAATTCAAACAATTACAGACCATCCCTTCAGCTGCTCCCTCCAAAGTCACACCCACAAAATGCAACACTATGGGCTGAAGCTTGAACATCTGAATATCAGAATATGGCAGATTTTTTTTAAATTAACAGGCAAGTAAAGCCTAAAGACAAGAATGCCTTCTTGTCAATGATTGTAAGATCCTTACTATGTCTATTCCTTTGCTTCAATTTAGAGAGAATAACCAAGAATATTTTACTGAAAGCTGCCAGAAATGACAGCATTTTTCTAAGCAAATCTGATCACTGGCACATATATTGTATTTTAATCTTACCAAAGAGCTGGGCTCGGGGAAATGAGGGAAACTCTTCTTGTCTTCGGAACAGGTTCCTATGAGTGTAAGTCAGCTCTCCATGCAGCTTCTTCAACTCAGTATACCTTTTCCATACCACTACCTGCCGAGGTAATCCACAAAATATTTTCAAATGAAAGAGCTCTGTAATTCAAGGTCCTGCTGTCCTTCTTTACATATCAACTTACATTACAGATAAACACTCCATGATACTGTTCACAATTCACATCACAATCTTTTTGTGGACGTTATTACCGCTTTTATACGATAACTCTTCTAGAAACCAATCAACTACTATCACTACCTCTATTTAAAGCTATACATTTTAAACATGTGCAATAACAGAAATTTAAAAAAATGTGCAATATGTCTTTAGTGTAACCACTACTCTTTTTTATACATTGTTGTTTTTGTATATACTGTATATTATATTATGCCTTTATTCTTTATTCTTTTTATATATTTTTTGCTGCTGTAACAGAGAAATTTCCCCATTATTCCCAATAAAAGGAATATCTTATCTTATCTTACAAAGTCATATAATTATCAGTATTTATTATTTCCTTTGACATCAGGTACACTTGAAAATAACGGGCCAGCAAATGTCACTGGTTGGGGTTTATTATTTATTTCCCTGGTAAGTAAACAAAATCATTACTCACTTCTTTCACATCCTCTGGTCTCTTCTTCGATACAAACTGTTGGAAAAGTGCAGGGACATTACATTAAGTTGCTGTCTTTGTTCATGTTCTAACAAAAGTTTGTGCAAAACAGTTTGAAAAGACCTAATAAATTCCATTTCTGTCATTTAGCAGACAGAATTATCCAGAGTGACTTACAACCTTTTTCAGTTTCTACGATTGAGCAATTGAGGGGTTAAAGGGCCTTGTTAAGGTACCCAAAGCAGTGACAGCTTGGTGGGACCTGGGATTCGAACTCATGACCTTCTGATCAGTAATCCAACACCTTAACCACTAGGCTACATCCCATTTAAACTTATCTTATCTAATCTAAACGTATGACTATGACGAAGGCAGGCACTTCTAATTTGGCCCAATGAGCTACAAGGCCAAGGGCAGTCACAGGGATTGTCTGTAATGTTTTGTGTCACGAGTTTCACAGAGGCACACAGCCAGCAAAAAGCTATCATTAGCACACTGACTACACTAAAGCATTTCTTTATCATGTTTCCACTGTCATGAAGTACATGAATATATCCTACTCGGGATAGAAGAAGCCACACATATACGCCAAAGACACCGCGCATTATTCGATCAAATCCGAGAGAAACAGATGAAATAGCAGCCAAAGACATCCGGACTGTAGATAACTAGCCTGCAGGATACTGACCCTCGCTGTTACTTTATATTCCGTGTGTCCTTTCTCGTGTGTACGTGGCTCTGTGACGGTGAAGAAACGGTAGTATTCCTCTTTCTTAGTCTTCCTAGACATCACGTATATCGATATTTAAGGCGATATACTGTGCAAACAACAACATTAAATCGTCTGCCTCATACGTGAGGCTAGTTGTTCGTTTATTGACAGCTAGTTCCTGTTTAATGACGTGTGGCGTGACGCCATTCGAGGGGCAAGATACAAACTATTTATTTTTATATAAATGTTTTTGTACATTATCACCAAAATATTAACAGGTAAGTATGTGTGTTTCCACGCATATATTCATTATATTTACAGAATGATAAATAATAATAATAATAATAATAATAATAATAATAATAATAATGATTATTATTATTACTATTTATCATTATTATTTATTATTCTTGTACATTATCAGCAAATATATATTATAATATTATATTATATTATACATATTATAATATATGTAATGTGTATAATATATTATATACATTATATATAATATATAATAATAATTATTATTATTATTACTATTTTGCCGATAATGTACAAAATAATAAATAATAATGATACATAGTAATAATAATAATAATAATAATAATAATAATAATAATAATAATAATAATAATAATGCAAAAATGCCGGATATGTGATTATCTCTCAGTGGAAATGTAAACACTGAATTGATGCAATAGTGCCTCTTTCTCAGAGACTTTTATTTTGTTAGTTGTTCAGAATTTCCGGCAACATGGACGCGGTGGTGGCTGATGTCGTAGCTCCGGAGGATTTACAGGTAACCGTTTGTTTAGAGCATGTTATTTATATCTCACGTGTGAAACTGAAGTCTTCTCTCACTTATATCACGATATACGGTCTTCACGACGGATGGGAAGAAGACGTGAATTATTGTGGCACCTTTTTCCCCAGCTAGCTGCTAGCTTGCTATACTACGTCATCATATGGCGTAACACCTACAATAAGAATGTTTGTTATTATGATTAAGTTAAGGGATTGTTAAATACACGTGTATTTATTTAATAAGCTCTGTAGTATTCAGTATATTTAAGTGGAAATCTTGTGTTGTCCCTGAATCAATTGTACTGTCATTGTTTATTCAGCTTTGTTTACATTCCTCTGTGTTAAAGTTATTAGTATTGTTAGTTAAAATTAGTTATATACTCTTTGCCCTCTATTTGTCTTTAATTACTTTTGAACAGACTGTCATCACTAGTACATGTTTACACCATGTGTGCCCCAGGACACCATGTGCACCATGTTTTGTTTTGTTTTTGTGACATTTAACATACAAAACTGCTTTTGTGTTAATTCACAAAATCACAGTCCACCTTAGTCCTTCATGAACACACCTTCATCACTGCACTTATCGTCTTTTTGAGTGAGTTAAATTCATTTAACAATAATGATCCACAGCAGTAGATATAGCTTGAATCACTTCAGTAGCTTTAGATCAGAATCAGGTTTCAAGGAATTTGTTTCCAGCTGTTTGTGACTCTCAAAAGTACAGACATAAATAACACTACACTATACAAACTATACAAGACAATGCAGACGATGAGATACAATAAAGACAGAATGAGTATTAAATATGAATATAGAATATGAACAATCAGTTATGTACATAAAGTGTGGGAGTGCAAATAACAATATTATGCAATATTATGCTTTTTGTACAATATGTAGCAGCAGTAGTGTGTGTAACATATACAGATGATTTGATGACTGACAGTCCTGATAATGCAGTACTTGTAGATATGAAGCAGTGAATATAATTATGGTGAGTTGTTGATCAGGGTGATTGTCTGGGGAAAGAAACTGTTCCTGTGTCTGGCAGTCTGGCAGTTTTAGATCAATCGTGTTCCATACTTTTAGCTATAAGTATAATTTTCACTACTTTTTCTGACCTGTTTTTCTGTTATACATCTAAAATACTGCATGTTATAGCAACATTTACAGGGAAAACTTGAAGTAGTTACATGCAAACAGATAAATTCTGTTAATCACGTTGAGGTTTTGGGGAGTTTTGCTCTTGAAATCAGGTTTATGATATGATTGTATTTTTACAATTATATTTTCTTTCTGTGCTTGAAAGGGAAAATCACCAATATGATAAAACACAAGACTTTCCTGTACATGAGCTTCATCTGTTACTAAACATTTTATTTTTTTTCCCTTCTGTGCACAAAATGCAGTATTGGGTGAAGAAAAAGCTGTTGAAGTCTTAATATAGCTATTTATAGCTATTTATGAACAGAAAAAGAAAACTGAAAAGTGCAAACTTTTACAGTGGTTTACTCAAAACAGTTGTATTTAATGATTGAGGTGTTGTCTGTTCAAGACATCTTGTATCGGCATTGTACACAAGGAGTACAAAGTCAGAAGTGAAATTGAAAACAAAGAGTGTGTATTAATGGCTGTGTTATGTGGGTTATTTCCTTTCTACAGTGCATGAAAGTGCAGTTGTGATAGACTAAGCATGAGGAACTATTGTTACAGGCAAAATATGCTCACTGTTATTAGAATAATGAGTCTATTTAAAAGCTCAGTGTAATTAACACAAGTCAGAAGGTCTTTCTACATGCAGTATACATACCAAAATATTCTTTTTTGTGTGTATTTAACCCACTGAATTGAAAACAAATTTGTCTGCAATGATGTACATGTGCTCTTTACAAAAAAAAAAGAGGCACTGCAAACTACGAACAGTTGGTGTACACTGTTTTGCATATCAAGTCAAGTATAAGCGGCTCTGGTTTAGCTCTGTTTTGGCGTCTGTTCAAAAGTCATTAGAGGCAAAAACAAAACACACAATTTTACTGCTGTGTGCTTCTATTAACCGTCTGTCGTCTTGGTCTTGTCAGAAGGTTGCCTTATTTAATTTTACTGCATGATAAATTTTTCTCTGTTCATGTAGAGAAATATGTGTTATGTAGTTAGTTATTCAACTGATTTTCAACACCCTGAATAAATATAGTGTTGCTCAACCGTATTTAACCAAAGCACACTCAAAGTCTTTAGTCTGCAAGAAAAAAGGCATTTTGTAATAAAATCCTTCAAAGATTAAGGAAGAAAAAGAAATCATATGAGCCTTCGTTTTTAATAAACCACTCTTTACGTTCTTCCAAATTTATATTTACTATTAAAAACAAATATCATGACAAAGTTATCAGATCACTAAACATTTGACCCCAAAAGCAATTCAGTGTAAACAGTAAATCTGCACGTTGAATATCACAAAATATATCAGTCAGTGGTTGGTATATTTCTTCTCATATTAAGTCAAGTTATTAAAACAAACATCTAGATCACGGACTAAAATGAGGTTAATCTGGTAATCCATCTCATTCTGTAGTTTGACCTTTATAATTTTAGAACTGGGCCAAGCAGCTTTTGCTTTTTATTTCTGTAGATAAATATATGGAAAAACAGTATATTTTCAAAACAAGAAGTTGTAACAACAAATCAGTGAAATAGCTTTTACATCTCTGATAAACATTATCACACCTGTGGTCCTGACAGCAGATATACAGCAGATGTTATAATTTTTGTTGTTTCTTGTGTTGGTGATTTTGTTTTTTGACAGAGGTTCGAGAAAAAATACAAATCGGAACTGTCGAAGGGAGCCGTGTCTAAAGACACCAAATTTGAGTATGCATGGTGTTTGGTCAGAAGTAAATATACAAACGACATAAAGAAAGGGATTGTGCTGTTGGAGGGTGAGTCCATTTATAGTTATCGCAAGTTCTTGCTTATCTATAGCATGATTTTGCTGGACTATGAAAAGTAATTGCTTGAACAATATGACAGATTATGTGATAGTTCAAAAAAGTGTATTTTCTTTATTATATTTTTAAACTGTTGCTTATTGTTAACACATAACTACTATGTTGATAGTTTATCAAATTCTATTCAGCTAACTGTGTGTTCTAAAGCTACGTCTTCATCATTGTTTGAATGTGTTCACTGTTTTAGAGCTGGTACAGAAGAGCTCAAAGGATGACCAGAGAGATTATCTGTTTTATCTGGCTGTTGCAAACTACAAACTTAAGGTGAGGTTAATGCTCTTTTTGCTATGCATGTCCTGATTTCTTATGAATTAGTCTGTTATTTTGAATAATATATAATAGTTTTTATTTATTTTGTGGCTGAAGATTGGTTATTTCTGCAATAGAATTGCTGTCAGTGCTTTCAGCTGTGTTAATGAAGCACTGTCTTGCAAAATTCCGGGGATTTTCATGACGGGAAAATATGGGAATTAATGGGACTACCTGGGAATTTACAAAAACAGGGAACTTTAAATATAGTTAAATAAAAAAATCAACAAAACAACCAGATGAACTGCAATTTCAGTTGAATTTCTATGCTGCACAATCCTCAATACCATGCACACAGCACTTTATTATTGAGGCCACACCCTGTAATGCACTGTGCATTCCTCCATAACATACATGAAAAATAATGATTAAAAAAAGGTCCATCTTCATGAGTATTTACATCATAATTAGAATTAGAATCAGAATCAGAAGGAGCTTTATTGCCAAGTAAGCTTGCGCATACAAGGAATTTGTTTGTCATTCACTTCCAGTACACAGAGACGACAACACGGAGACAATAAAAATAAATAAAATGCACATATGTAAATATAAATAGACAAAAAAAAAACCCTACAAAACGAATTTGAAAAATTTGTATGTACAGTTGTGCTATAGATAATAGAATGGGATAAAACAGAATGAGAGAAAAGTTTTTAACATAAAGTATTTATATATTAAATAGTTATATTTAAATCTCCCTTGTGCTTTGTGTAAGCTATTGTGCAGCAAAATTATACCATTGTTAATGCACATACATGTCAGTATAAAAACTGTCTAAAAAGACCATCCCCGACAGTCAATCACCCCTTAACCAGCCCCCTCACCACACACACAAACACACACACACCCTTTCCAGTCTCTGACTACTACAGAAACACTCATTTCACATTGTTTTGCATTTTTTCTTGTTTGCATATATTTACTTTGGTAAATATGTTTTATTTATGGTATTAAAGATTATTTAGCAAATAATGAAAAATAGAAAAAATGTGTTTTTACAGTGTCTAGCCAGCCAGTAAATCACATAAGCTAAATGGAAGCTAGCGCTATTTCATTGACCATTTAAGATGCTAACTAGCTCAAGCTGTTCTGCTCTTTATCTTTTATCCTCTCTGCTAGCCAGTTTTCTGTTATTTTACAGAAGCACGGTACTGATCAAAAGTTTGGACTCATTACTATTTTTAATATTTGTGAAAGAAGTCTTTTATGATCATTAAGCCTGCATTTGATTAAAAAATACAGAACAAACTGGTTGTGAAAGATTGTTATTACAATGTACTTTAAAATATGATGTATTTCTGTGATGCAAAGCTGAATTTTCATCAGCCATTACACCGGTCTTCAGTGTCACATGTTCCTTCAGAAAACATTCTAATATGCTGATTTCTCATAAAGTTGTTGTGATACTCATACTTTTTATAACCTGTTATAATTTTTACAGGATTCTTTGCTTAATAAAAGTTACAATTTTAAAGTGTAAAAATATTTCACAATATTACTGTTTTTTCTTTATCTTTGGTCAAATACATCAGGCTTAAATGAGCAAAAGGTACTTCTCTCAAATACAGAATTTTTTTAATTTGTCCAAGCCTTTGACTGAACTATTGTATATAGTATATAGAACTATTGCTCATATTTGTTTAAGCAAGCATGCTGATTAAGGTGAATTTGTTCCAATTTCCAGTTGTTCAACTAATTATTTATATATCTCTGCATTGAATGTGTTTTTTTTTTTTTTTTTTTTTTTTAAAATCTTATTCGGTAGAATTAGGCCACACACACCGTTTCATGTGTGGATACGTTTCACCTCACCTGTTGTCAAAATGTTGTTGTTGTTTTTTTAATCTTATGTTTAAGCAAAATGTTTATATCTATGATTTTATATGATACAGTTTATATAAATTTCCAGAAATTAGTAATCAATATCCATTAGAATTAACATTCCTCAAATGAAGTTCGCATGGAAAGTTTCTGGAAATGTACCAGAAAATGTTTGGCCCTTATTGCTGAGCAATGAACATCTAACATTATGTGTGGCTTTCTTTTTCTATTTTTCTCAGGATTATGAGAGAGCTCTAAAGTACGTTCGCATTCTGCTTCAGAATGAACCTGGAAATAAGCAGGCCAGTGAGTTGGAAAAACTCATCGAACAGGCACTAAAGAAAGGTGAGTGTGTGTTGTGTTGATTTTGTTTGGGTGAATGGAGGTACATTTTTTTGTAAAGCAAATACTATAGAGAGTAAAGATAGTAAATCACAAGGAGAAATCAAAAGAGGAGAATTGTGGGGATTTGCCCGATCCACACATTATTAACAAATGATACAGGAAGTCATTATACACAGGGTGTGCTAGGTGCATATTGACGGGTTTCCTTACACCCTCTCCTATTCTAAAGGTCCCCTTTGGCTCAGGATCAATAAAAGATTGCCTAATTTTTACCACTTGCTCTTGATTTGAGAGAATTTTGCTTCTTTAACATATATAACAAACTGCATCATCTAGCAAGCTGTAGGAAAGATTGATGATGGTGCACAAAGCAGCGATGTTTTAGAGTTAAGGATTTCAGTATGTGATCTCTTTCCTTTTATTCTAACTAGTTTAGATCATTTTATAATTGTGAGAAAGATTTAAATTATATAAATTAACATTTTTCCCAATTTTGTTTCCCCTCAGATGGCCTGGTTGGCATGGCTATTGTCGGAGGCATCGGCTTGGGTGTGGCAGGATTAGCAGGACTGATTGGGTTGGCTGTGGCCAAATCTGGAAAGTCCTAATAATGAAGAGAGCTTTTGTGGCTTCAAAAGAACAAGATTGGCTAATTAAAGAAGAAGAATGACTCATCTTTTCTTTGCTGATTTTTTTTTTTTACTTGCACTAATTAATCACCGCATCACTTTTACAAAGTAGCCTCATATTTTAACTTTTTTGTGCTTATATATTAAACTCTTTGGGTGAAATATCGACATGAGTATTTTCTTTCACAAGTATTTCCATTATATTATATATAAATATATAATGTATAACACCGGTGTAAATGATTAGCAGGTTCTAATTATAACTAAGTTATAATAATGTAACACCGTAAATACATGTTTATCAATTTTACTTACAGATATAATACAGAAATGTAATACAGAAGTTTCCATTCAGCTGTCTCTTTGTTTTTATATCAACGTGCCTAAGTTGTCTTAATCGTGTATATGACCGAAGTCCAAATGACTGCTCACCTAATCACAAGGGCTGCTGTTGCTTTCTTATTATCTTTATTATATATGGGATTTGCTGTTACATTTGTTTGCTGTAACGTTATTGTGTCATGACTGCGTGTAATCTTTAGTCTGTGTGTAAATGCTAATCAACACTGCCCAGTTTTATTGAAACAACTAAAAAGGGATCTAATATTAGGGCTCATACAATTAAAGAGAGTAGAAGTTAAAGGATAACGTGGTCGTCTTTACTCAATGCCAACTTGTGGTTTTACAACCGTAATGTGCCGTTAACCTTTCAAAACTGCATGTGTTTTTAAAGCAGTGTGTGAGCTGCAGCGTGCGAGCTGCAGTGTGATCACACAATTAGTCAATGTCTAGCTCTAACAGTGAGCAGAACTGATCCCACTCATTCTGATAAAACAATAAATGGGCCTTGAGAGAAAGAAATTGCTTATTGGGTTTACACACCAAACCTTGTCTACTGGCCAGCAGAATTGTGACCAGTGGTATGGGCTGTTCTTAAATCATTGATCAACTCACCTTTCCATCATTTGGATCTGAGATCATTTTGCTAGGTCACTGGATTTTACAACAGGATAGATTATGGCTGCCATCAGTAATGTTCCTTATGTTCTGCATTGTTGTTAAACATTAACTGAAGTAAAAGTGAATGATGACTAGGTGCCTGGAAAGCACATTTCATTTCACCATTCTTTCTCAACATGAACTCAATTTAATCAATATTTATACACTTATTTATAATGCCATATTTATACTTTGGACTTTAAATGTTAATGTTTATTCAGAGATCAATGTTTCTTTAACCTTGTTATTTTATAATGCACTCTGTATGTACCTGTTGCTTCACATCCTTAAGAATATGCCAGTCAGTTTGCCCCACAGATGCTTTCAGACAGAAACGTTAAAATATATTCAGATACATTCTGTAGGTCACCTGGGTTCCTGAAAGAGACCATGAAAACGTCACCCCCTGTGAAGTCAGCATTTAAAACATTTGCCCTATTATTATCTTTAGTAATTAAACTCTTTCTCATGATTTTTACTTTACAGAACAATAACCTGGAGAAACTGCCTGTTTTATATGTCTGTGGAAACACTACACAAGTCAACATGTAACATTTTATAGAATATCCTTAGTGTGAAAAACCACATTGTGCTCAAACAGCAATAAAACCAAACCCTTGTAAACATGACGGCAATAAACTTGACCTTTACAATGCAACAAAGTTAATTCCACATCAATACCGACCAAAAGACCACAAATGCTGTTTTTGGATCAGGATATTTTCAAAGGATATCAGCGTTGCACTACAAATTTGGAAGTCTAAATGCTGATCTTGGATCAGAGATCGTTCCGGTGTATTTGACCATGTTCAGTATTAAAAGATAAGAAGGAAATTTAATAGCACAACCTACTACATGTTGTCCCAGCTCAGTATCAGATTTGTGCAGTAGTTAACCAGGCTATGATGACAATTTATCTTTAAAGAAAACCTGTTAACAAAATAAAATAACAGGGATCTGAATGGTTACTGAAAACTCATAACCGATTAAGTTACCTTAGGTGTGTCGTTTTCATTAAATATCAACTGTTCAATT